>NC_083763.1:57580505-57840505 GCF_963514075.1 Conger conger
ATCTGTTATCTGCACTCTGTAGATATTTCACTTAAGAGGCTTTGCACATCGTGTACACCCAAAGGGGAAAATAAATAAATCAAAGAAATAGTGCAGAAAAAAATAAAATATTAAAACATGAGTCGGCTAAGCATTCATAGTACTCTAAAAGAGAATGAATTAACGCTGTGCGCATTTAGGCTTTGTCTACCCTGCTGAAAAAAACCTGCTCAAGCTAGGTTTTGAAACAGCCGTTAGCCGGTTGACCAGTTACACCAGCCCCATACTCAACATGGGTTGACCAGCTCAAGCTATGTTTTGAAACTGGATTTTAGCTGGATTTTACACCAGGGTACGTATGTTATTAACATCAGAATTAACACCAAATACCAATATGAAACTGAAACGACGAGGGTCCATGCTGCTCGGTTGTCTAAAGACGGGGCCGAGGCCTCTTTCCCTTCAGAAATGCAGCGGGACAGGGCTGTATTAGAGCTAAGTGCCTCATGAACACCGGCACAGCCTCCCACACCTTAAATCATTGGATCATTAGGCCTAAAATCATAAACTCAAAGCCCCAGAGTAATTGGTGGAAATGCGCGGGGTTATATATTCCAATCTAGCGCTTTTACGACTCCAGCCCGGCGCACAGAAATGGAAAGTCAGAGGAATGTGTGTCGGGTCCATGCCCACTGGGGGGAGATTGTCTGATCGTGATGGGGGCATACATATTGCTACATCTTCCCCTCGCACAATTTCTAAAACGTATGTTTATTACCCTTTTGTTTTGCTTGGCTTTTTTCGCGCGGCGGTTTCCCGCGGCGTACCCGCGCGCGGCGTGTTTTATGAGCGCTCCCGCTGCAGAGGAATGAATCAGACGGCGTAAAGAGGGAGAGAGGGGGTCCTGGGGGACGCTGTGTAAAGAGAAGGGGCTCTGTCAGCAGGCAGCGTGTCAGCGCCCGGTTTACCCGCCTGTTTAAAGACGCCGGAACGTTCTCCGCACGCTCCCGCTCCGGGGCGCGCGGGGCGGTGACGTCCGCTAATGACGGGATCATGTGACTGAGGCCGTATCTCTGCGCTTGACTCTCTATTCCCGCCCGTTTGACTGTAGGTTGGGCGAGCGAGAGTCGCTCGTGACAATGTCGAGTTTAATGGAATTGCCACCAGGGAATATTCTTCATACCCAGCTTGAACCATTACGCTTTTCAAAATAACCACTCTCATTTTATTTATATCAGAACCACGCCAATTTATTTTCAAACAGGCGTTAACAAAGACAACCCAAAAGGTTGGTAGAGGTATGTGCTTGACTGAGCTGCCCTTCAATTTAGTATGCAGCTTTAAACATTTAACAGACTTTTCAAACCCACCACTCTCATTTTATTTATATCAGAAAGAACGCTCCTTTCTTTTCAAACAGGCATTAACAAAGACAGCCCGTACGGTCGGTGGAAGTACGCGCACGACTGAGCGCGGCTCTGGTTTAGTATGCAGCTGGAGGCATCTACTCAACTTCAGTGTTCGTTTTATGGCGTCATTAAATATATCAAAATAAGTAATCAAAATACAAGTGGTTTGTGCATGCCATTAGAATTACTCCAGTAGGCTTGAAGGCCATAAATTGCAGCACTACTGTCAGGTGGGTGAGGCGCGGGAGAAGATTTATGCATGTCTGAAGTGATGGTATGGAAAGCGTGCTGATGTAAAGTGGGTTCACACAGGGAGGTCAATGGTAAAGCTCAGAGACTTGTCATGACTGTTTATGAGTTAGGGAGCTGAATCTCCTCGTACTGTACGTAGGTGAGCTCTGCTACCCGTATCCTCAGAGCCTGAGAGAGAAGATCCCACCTGAACGTGTTTCTTCTGCCGAATACACAGATGTACCCTGGCCCTGATCACCGTCCCCGTGCACTGAGCAGTTTCAGACATTGGCATATTTGTTTCTCAATGAAAATCAGGGCTATTGCAGAAAAAGCCATTCCCTATTTTCAGTGAATTTGTGAAACTACGTTCCAGTAATGACAGATGACAGCGAGGATTTATACTCCTGATTGCTTTTACTATGTTGTTTTTGCCCCACATTTCCTGAAGAGAATACGGTATGAGATTATGATGGCTTTCTCCCATCCCCCTGGCACTTTAAACCTATACTTTCTTTTGCATTTCCTTCTCTATGACGGTTTTACAAACAGAAACAATGATTTTCAAAAGGTGTTTATGGTAATGATAATCGGTACTGGTCATCGGAAGGAGATTAATATCAGCATATTATGTCTCATGATGTACTCTGAATGCTGCAAATCAGGCCCTATGTGTGGGTTTTGGCAGTGTTTTTGGGTTTTTGATGACATGGCTGCTCACTCATTGGACAGCAGATGGTCACGCCATCCTCTTGGATTTTGGAAGGGCACAGTAATGTCCAGCCTCATTCCACCACTGACGGCCATTTTATCAAAACAAACATGCACACTCCTGCCTCCTCCTCCACACGCTATGTGCCCTACAACAGGCCGTTGCAGCTGCAAGATGTGTTAACTCAATGAAAGGAGACTACTGTACTGTGTTTTTATTTGAAATTGGGCAACCGCAATTCTCCAGGATCAATGCCATGAGCATGTAGTATATACCTGTATTGTGAGGATGAACACATGTATGAGTGCGCGTGTCTGTATATGACTGTATTCACCTGTAGCGTATGGCTGTGTTCATGTTTGCAACTACTTCAAATACCTTAAATTTCAAGTTTATGACAGTTTTTGAAATGAAAACGTATATGGAAACATATAGAATAAAACATATGAAATACTGTTTAAATGTATTTAACAGGCCTGATACGTGTTTGTCTGGTGTGTACCTGGCACAGTGCAGACAGGCTGTGACCATGCCCCTCCTCGCTGTGACTCCACGCTGAGGCGACCACAGGTCCCACTGTGCTGGGGGCCGAGGTGCAATTAGCCAGGAGCAGATGAGCATCCCGCTCCAGCCAGCACGGCGCCACGGCCCCTCCGTGGAGCAGGGGCAGGGGTGCCTGGAGCTGAGCGGGGCGCTGACAGGATGATGTCAGCTCTGTGCACCGGGGTGAGTGAGTGTGTGCGTGTGTGTTTGTCAGTCTGTCTATATGTGTGTGTGTGTGTGTGTGTCAGTCTGTCTATGTGTGTGTGTGTGTATGTCAGTCTATGTGTGTGTGTGTGTCTGTGTGTGTATGAGTGTGTGTGTGTGTGTGTGCGTCAGTCTGTCTATGTGTGTGAGTGTGTGAGTTTGTGCGTGTGTCTGTATTTGTGTGTGTGCGTGTGTTTGTGTGTATCCACAAGTGCACAAAAGGCAGGGTGGCAGGTCTACAAACACACATGTAAACACAGCACCAGCTGCCCTTGTGCCTACATCATCACACTCTGCCCAGCATGGAGGCCCCATGCACAGCCCTGCCACAGCTCAGAGACGCAACAAAGCCTCACACAGCTGGCACTGCCAGCTCCTGCACAGAGTGCAATGAGCTCTTGTACAGGTCCCATTCTCCACTCCCACTCAGCCTGCACACTGGTGTAAACTCAATAATGGGCCGTGCCTAACCAGGCACACAGAAGTGGCTCCGCCGTTTCTGTCTGATGACAATTAACATCGCATGCGCCGATATCCCTGAATCGCTGCTGGATGCCCGGGGCTAATCACCCCTCAAAGGCTTTGATTTTAAACAAAAGCCGTAAACAAACTTCCCGAATCACCGCGCGGGAGAGAAATTTAAATGGGGCTGGCGAACGGAGGATTTCCCCGGCGCAGGTGCGGTCGATCCGAGACGGTTTCCCAGAATCCCGCGGGAGGCCGGGACTTCATCAGCGCGGCGGGCGGAGCGGGACCCGTGGAGACAGCCCGGCGCCAGTCTGTCTAACGACACCCCCCCCCTCCGCCCTCCACCCCAATCTGCTGCTGCACCAGCCACACCAGCCACACCTCTGTGAGAGTGCCGCGCCTCGCTCGGCCCTAATTGCACCGGCGCGCTTGTGTCAGCTCAGCTCGGCACGGGGCCGCACTGTCGAGCCGGGCGGGAGGGATCCTGACTCTGCACCGCCGATGCCCAACAGCCAGGGAAGCCTACAGTATAACAGCCAAACCCACTAAAACATCCAACCCGAGAGTGAGAGTGTATAAAAGCTGAAAACCCTGAGCACTGTAGCGTTTTACTTTACTTCTGACATCTCTGTAGAAACCCGTAGCCATCCTTCCGTAGGCTTCGCTAACGGTTAGGAAAGAAGAATCGCCCTCGCGACACTGTAAATACAAACTTAAACATCGATAAATGTGGTGCCACCGAAAGGCACTTGTAATACGGAAGATTTAAAAGGTGTTACAACTTTCAATGATAACTGCCGGGGTGAAATTGTAGTTCTGCTGACATACAGAGAACTTATAAACGGGAGTATTTATGTCCAACGTGTTCTCATTCCCAGCTTGTCGTATATATTGACGCTTGGTCAGCAGCCCTGGCGTCACTCTGTGACGCACAAGGGGTCCTTTCGCGTCGCTTCTGGATTCCGTAGATATCCCCATAGACGTCACTAGAAACCCTGAGCATCTTTACGTCGTTGCCAAGGGCAAATGAAACAGGGAAGGGCATATCTTTATAGTTTCTATAAATCTAGAAATACAAATAAACAATGTTTAACTTCATGAAATCATTACATTTACATTAAATTGACATTTCGGTGATGTTACGATTAGGTAAGATATACTGCTCCCATATGCCCTTGGCTTCAATATAATGTTTACCCTTGGCGTGGACATAAAGATGCTGAGCATTTATATTGAAGTCTATGGGGATACACAGAGTGTCCACAAGTGACACCAAAGGATTCCTTATACGTCGTGTAGTGACACTGAGGGCTTCTGACCAAGCATCACTATATGAACAGATGGGAATGAGAGCAGGCTCTTATGCCAGAAAAACTCACGTTGCAGTTATCTCTCCATGAAATGCAACATGCAACAAATGAAAATACATACCTTGCAGAAGAAGAATAAGACCGTGAATGAAGCATCCAGACTACAGGTAAATACAGTGATTCATTTGGTGTTATAATGCTGCTACCTGACTTAACCATCATGCTTGGTGTTACTACGGCGATTCAGACAGGTTTAGATCCCTGGCTCATAGCAGACCCCTTCCATGATACCAAGCCTCATGTACTGTGTCAAAATAAATACACTTAATAAAATTATGGACAATGATTGCACACAGTATTGTTAAGTATATGGGACTTCAACTGATTAAGTACTTGTAACTGCTTGTTGTAAGTGCTTAATCAGCTGAAGTCACATATATTTAATAATATTGCATGCAATCACTGTCCATAATTCTTTAAGTAAATCCAATGATTCGTTGTCTGAGTGTATAATATTCACTTCACTTCACCTTAGCTCCATCTGGCAGATTTTACTATAAGCTACAATGAAGCACTTAGACTTGGTCTAAACACTTAGTCCATGCCCGGTTCCAACATTTAAAAAAAATAGTATGATGCCCCATTATCTCATCGGCAGGTGCACCAAGGATGAAGTCATCTCCCACCAATGGGAATGAGCTGCTCATATCTGTGAGATTAATAAATCCCAAATTACATCATCATCCACTTTCGGTATAGTGCAAGGGTTGGTGGTTCAATAATCATATAGTCATAGAATTACTGGAAGCAAAGCAGCTGTTTTTTTTATTCTTCTTGCTATAAAGATGCTGCTGGTTTTAACATCTCAGCTATAATGTTGAAACAGAAGTGTTACATTTATGCTGTTTTATTAATCTACATCTTCACACCAAAAGCTCACACTGTACTGAACATGCTGTCATATGGCCTACTGTAATAAAGTGAATGTGTATTCCGCATGTAGTTTTTCACTTTATTTGCACTTGCTTTCTAGCTTGTGCCGCCACCTATAACAAGAAAAACCAAGGCAAGGCGCAAATCCCAAGCAAGCCAGTTTTCCCCAAGGGCTTGTCTATCTGTCGAGCTCACTCAAGGTTCAGGGGTTCCAGGGGGTAGGGGAAGGCGGGGGTGCTAAAGTGCAGCCTGTAGCCTAGTGGCTAGGTACATGACAGGGACCGGGAAGGTTGGTGGTTCAAGTCAAGAAGGTTGGCGGAAAGACCCGCATAGCTGTTGGGCTCTTGAGCAAAGCCCTCAACCCCGCATTGCTCCAGGGGGAGATTGTCCTCTGCTTTAATCTAATCAACCGTAAGTCCACCCTAGTATTTTGCTTCAATCACCTGGATTTCCTCAATAGCACTACTCTTTAGTCAGGAGGTAGTGAAATGTGATAATTAGTGAAATCAGCAAGGTCATGAGTTCACGGGTGGAACAATCACATAACAGGACTTTGACGCTGTGACCCACCTCAGGATGACAGTGTTGTTTTGTGTTGTGAGGGACAGCATTTAAACACCAGCCATTCCAGCCAATCACAGGGAGCGAGTCTTAGACTGATAACTACAGGCTTGGAGTCCTGGGCCACCGTGGGCACTTTCCTGCACAACTGAACTCCGTCTAACACAGGCTCACCGCAGATAAGCATCAGCACGGCTCAGTGGATTTAAATGGCAGGTTGCTCGCCAACAAAGAGGAGCATGCTGTCATTTTCTGTGCTGGTGTACAGACCATAAAAGAACAGAAAAATGATATCTCTTACCCCACCCCCCCCCCCACCCCAAAGAGTACATAAATCTCAATACCCGCTTGCAAATGTCACTGTAGTCCTGAGTACATACATCCCAAAAATACACACAATGTCACTTCAGACAACCCGAGTATGCATAAGTAACACTCTCACTCCGACTCCTACATCACACATGAAGAGAACATGCCCCATAGCCCCAGGCCCCAGGCATGCATCCCAGTGATGATTTCATTGTTTCTCCATACGAGGTAATGGGGAGTTCAGACCTGTATGATCAGTGTACCTCAGTGTCGCAATTTCTCCGTACTTTCCATAATGTACATTAACAGCAAAACGATGCACAGATAAATGTCCGGTGTTACTTCAACTTTAACAGAGTCTATACGAGTCCACTCCAGCCATAGTTATGTGGTTTAACTGTGCGGTTTGTTCGGCAGGTCACGGACTTGAATTACACTGAAGCTAATCTCTTTGTGTATAGCTGGTAATTTGCATTGTTCTAATGCAGCGTCGTTAGATGCTGCGGGTATGGTCACGAGCCTCCAGGACTGAATAGGTGCATTGTACAGAGCGGTGGATAATGACTCTTGTGCTCTTCACTGTAATGTAGGCGTGCCTGCAGTCTTAGAAAATTAGGCAGTGTTTATTGCTGTATGCTACGCTTTGTGTCTACACTGCAAAAACCAGAAAATAAGTCAGTCTCAACAAGTATTATCGTCCTATATTTAGACAAAAATATTATTTATATTACTTTTCTGCAAAAAAATATTTCTAATGAGTCGAGACAGTTTTACTCATTTCGAGATTCACAAATTGGGTAAGAAAACGTCACCCGTCAAGCAAACAGCAACTTAAAACAAGCTAATACTTTCTACTCGAGAGTTAAAAAAAGACTTTGAGTCTCATTACAAGACTAAAAGGCTTGTTAAGACAGACTGTTTTCGCAGTGTACGAGGGCATGGCAGGTGAGACTCCCTCTCCTCCCACATTCACACTCCCACCCTGCTCTGTAAGCCATCTGTCCCTCGGGGGGGGGGGGGAGGGGCTCCACGCCTGGCACAGTCTGACCACATCCCCCCTGGCACTGTTGGCAGCTGTGTGTTTCTCCGCTCCCCCGCTCGGTGCCCGTAGCCAGACTGGTGGCTCCAGGTGCCATGGGGGTAGCTGGGCACTCGGGCTCCCAGACAGCAGATGCTGCCAATTAACTTCCCCGCCACACGCCCTACAGAGGGGGGGGGGGGAGGGCACCGCACTTACGAGGGCGACTGGAGTCATCGCAGGCCGCTTACCCGCCATCTCGGCTCTATCTGCCGCTCTGAGCCGGGGTAACAGATGTCACCGTGGGGCCGCACACAGCACATCTCAATTAGAGCAGGAGAGAACCGCCCAGCCCCCTAACCGGCCTGCCCCCCCCCCCCCCCCCGTCAGCAACACCAAAACACACGGGCCTAAGTTCATTATCCCGGCTTTCTGCCGCTGATGTCGGGCCGCTCTGAGAGACCGGCATTCAATGTCACACAGAGAGTACGGCGCTGTCAAAAATGAGTGGCAAATGTGAGCAATAAACCGAAAAACCATAAAAGCGGGATTCTGCTCGAATCAAAGAATTTGGAGGGACGATTTCCCAAGCCCCGAAAGACAGATAATATGAGATGAGGAAAGTTGGAGTGATTTAGAAGGAGGCGGTAATGTTGGTGTTTAAGAGCTCACGGCCGGTGCCTGAGAGGGGGCTGGAGAAGACGGAGCTGGTAATGACAGTGACGTGCGGAGAGGCCGTACATCACCCACGGGCCTGAGAGGCAATCCTTCAGCGCAGACACAGCTTTTTAATGTGTTCTGCGTGACTGACAGCCCTGCTCCAAAACGCAAGAATGGTGTGAAAACGGGGGGCAGCTGCTCCCCTCCGCGGCCCTGTCCACACCCGGCTGACCCCTCCAGCGCGGTGACCGGCCGGGGGGAGCCGTGCGATAGGCGGGATAGAGCCGTAAAAGAAGCCATGAAGCCTACCCTGCATTAGCTGAGATGTGGCTAACAACTGAGACTAATTTCTTTCCGAATCGCCTCCGCGGCGTTAATGTTTGGCTGGCACCCCAGCTATGATAACATTCAGAATCCATAATGCAGGGAGGGGGTGTCGGCTCTGAAACTGTGTCGCCTCCAATCGACGGCGGCCCCTGCAGGACGAGCGCGCTGGGGGCCGGTGATTCGGGGAGCTGGGGGATTAATGGGCCCCAGGGCACCTTAGGGGCCAGTTACTCCAGGACAGGAGAATTAGAGATGGAGGGTGATTCTGACATAAGAGGAACAGACAGATACCTTACATTTGAACTGGTGGGACACAGATACACCAGGAAAGTGTATGAAAATTACCATGTTAAGGGCCTATTTGATTTTTATATTATTATATTATATTATATTTTTTGATGCAATGAGGGATATTTTAGGTACAATATTTTTTGAACAGCTGCCTTCACAATGCAAGGTACAGGGCATTCTGGGGCTTGTGCTTTAAAATAAGAAAAGTAAAGCAGCTTGTACAGTGAAGTTATGCCACCAGAGGTTGTATATTACCTGTCCGGTTGAAGTTATGCCCTACGACACAGACACTGTGGTCAAGTAAAGAAGCGGAAAAGCTTCCTATATCAACCGTCCTGCACATGAGAGAAGCGCTTCTAAGCAGCAGCACAAAGACAGGAGAGAAAACGCTTCCTGCTTTCACATCGTCAGGTCACTCTCACCAACTACATTTAGACACCCCAGATCAATTGTACCTGTGACTAGTTGTCCTCAAAGGGGACGTCCAAACACCACACTCTCAGAAATAAAGGCACACATGCCTGTCTCTGGGGAGGTACCCTATAAAGTAAGCACATTAAATTGTATCCCTATCCAGTGGAGGGTGTTCTCACTGCTCTTTCTGCATTTTCAGCTGGTAGGCTACTACAGCCGGTGACCAAACTGTCGAAATTGAGAAACATGTATGTGTGGTTTTATTGTCGGTCATTTCTATGTATTTGAGAGTCAGAATAAGTCTCTGCTGCATAACAAAAAAAGAAAACGATGCTGAGAAAGTATATATGCACTTTCAAGCTGCTTTTTAGGCATTTAAAGTAAACATGTAATGGACATTTTTGTCATTAAATAAGTTCAATAATCAGTTTTTTGTTCGTTTTTCTACGTCGTCGATTGTGACAAAACCGAGAATAAAAACACTGATGCGACATGTTCATATCAGTCGCGAAAACGTACAAATCTGTTTTCTGTTATTCTGCCGCATTGAAGTTTAGTGACCCTTCCCCCTCCCCATGGACATGCTGGATCGGTAAGAAGCGTTTGTGAGCAGTGCCACTTGGGTTAGAACAGCCTATGATACAGCGTGACCGAGTGACTGAGTGAGTACCGGCAAGCACTGAATTAGTGACTTTCTGCCCCCGGCTGCATTTGTGTGCTGTAGGAAAAATGTACCTCTATCGCCACTTTATTTCTGAGAGTGCAGTTTGCCTTCCCTCTTTGACCTCTCAGTCTCTGTGGCAGCCCCTTATCTGTAAATTAAGGCTATTCATTAAATGGTAAATGGTTGGCATTTATATAGCGCCTTCATCCAAAGCACTGTACAATTGATGCTTCTCATTCACCCATTCATACACACACTCACACACCTACGGCGATTGGCTGCCATGCAAGGCACAGACCAGCTTGTCAGGAGCAAATGGGGGTTAGGTGTCTTGCTCAGGGACACTTCGACACAGCCCGGGCCGGGGATCGAACCGGCAACCCTCCGACTGCCAGACGACTGCTCTTACTGCCTGAGCCATGTCGCCCCCATTATGGTTGCCATAGCCAAAACTCTATGCTGCTTAATAGTTGTGCATAGTTATAGCCCGAGTTTCTATTCGTAGGTAGCATGGCTAGTGTTAGACATGCAGGAACAGGCTACCCCTGGCCAGGCCAGCTGCATGTAAACCACGCCTCCCTGGTCCTTAAAGAGTGAGGTGGATGTGCTGAGAAGGAAAGAACATGTTTTTAATTCTGAATAAATACTATAAAATAGCCACTGGAAATACAACACAGCAGTATTAGCTATTGCAGAGTTACGTGAAGTATATATTTTTGCTTTCCACCACAAACTAACAAATGCCCAGTACCTGCCAATGTAATGCTGGCAGCTCATCAGAAACGCCTCCAAATACCAAAAACAAGGGAAAAGGCCTTATCATAGGAGTGTGCCACGGGCTGCTGGCTCAGACAGCAACATAAATAAACTTTACAACAGCATGAAAAGAGCCTTTATTTGTGACTCAGTCCACACCTCAGGCTAGGATCTACAGTCCCAGGTTTGAGCCACAAACATGTATAAAGTCATAACTGGGAGCACACAGTGGAGGGGAACATTTGGTTTCACCCTGCCAGGAACCGGCTGAGTTTAATTCAGGCAGGATATCAGTTCCTTCTCACTTCAACCACAGGGTAACAGCTGTCCTTAATGACAGATACGGCTCGTCTCTGATTAGTTCTCGCTCTCTGCCGTAGAAGTGGCATAGCCTTCGGGATGTAAAATAGCAATTGGCGCTCAGGGAAGTGCGTCAGATGAATGCAAATGCTTAAGCTGCATTAGCACTTGTGCAGGTGCATGTGTTACATAAATGACTTCGAGAGAAACTGGTGATTCTAAACTGAGGGGGGAAATGGTTTAACAAATGGGAAAACGTTAATAAAATTGGTGACTTCAACTACCTCTTCTGAAATAGGGGCCATTTGTCAAGATACAAAATATTTATGCAAGAGTTATTCAAATTTGTACAGAACTGCTCAGGGTCAAGTGACCACAAAATTGTTATATTAGTGGTGTTTATCGAGGCTTTCCATTTTAGATAGGTGAATTTTATGTGAATTCAAATAAGAAAGATATTACATTCAGAATTATGTTGATACATAGTCCAGCAGGGAATTCATTCATAAACAGTGCATTCTGCAAGTTTTTGAACAAGACCACTTTTTATGTATTTGTTCGGCTCTGTACTTCAACACATTGGATTACAAATTAAAAAGTGAATAGGAGGTTAAAGTGCAGACTGTCAACTCAAATTTGAGGGTACAGTATATACAGTGGGGTCCAAAAGTCTGAGATCACAAACTGATGGCACTTAATAAAGGAACTGCTCGTAATCCAAAGCACACCCCTCATCTGTGAAACATGGACTGCACTGTATTCCATACGTACACACAAACATGTTACTGTGTACCACGGCACCGATGACAGCTTGAAGATGAAACACTTGCTTTTCTCCTGCTCTTTCTATTTCACTTATTCACTTGAGCACCATCTGCACATGAGTTGACACGTTATTTTTGATAGACCTCAGCTTCTTATTTCTGTAGTGTGCAGACGCCATCGTTCTTTTGATTATGAAAAGTGGTCAAGGGTAGAAAGAGAAATACGAGATTCCAATGTTTTTGGAAAGCATATCTGCCTCTGCCAGTTGTGTAAACAGTGCTGACGGCACACCTCAGCTGGCGGACTGTGGAGAGATATAAAGCAGTGCATGGCTGCACATGTTTGGGAAAGACTTGCATGCTAATGTGCGCTCTCTCAGATTGACGGCAGACATCGCAGAAATGAGACAGTATTGGTTGTGATTTTTCATTCCAAACTTATGAAATATTTCAGACTTATAGGTCAGGTATCGACTAGGTCAGTCACATCTCTGCCCTTCCTAGCCCTTAATGTTATTATAGCTTCATTAAAAATATTTAGCAGTGTTCCCAGTCGGAATGCACTCTTGCTAATATTGGAATTAGTACATCTATATTTTAGAATACTCAATAGGGAAGTCATCCATACTGGGTGACCTCCCTGTCTTCACAAATAAAATGGAGGCTCTGACCTCGTCCTGTGTTATTGGGTTATTGACAGATTCTTTCTGCTTAGGGTACGAAACAGGCAGCTCTATGCCAGAGCAAACCAATTCCAAGATCGTTTTTCATAGAACCGTTGAAAGACTTTGTTGATGCCCTCAATGATGCAATCAAATTATCCTCTTTTTATGGCGGGAATAATATGCATTTTTTCTTCTTTGTCTGTCTAGCCAGAAGTCTACCCATTTTTCGCCACTCTCATAACTGTTTGTAAGTCTAAACAGTATATTCTACATTTATGAAACACTTAATGTAATTGAAACTTTACCTGGCACCTTTGTGAATTTGCTATCTGCATAACGTCATGTCAAAAGGGTATATTTATGGTTTATGGTTGTCTCTAAAGGGTATATTTATGGTTTATGGTTGGAACTGTTCCAATATTAATTTCATATAATGTTGTTATGTCCTCTTATGTGACTGCACTGAACACGAGGTCTTGTAATACTTTAAGTCCAAACTTAACTCAACCCAAGTGTAGTCTGTCACAGAGATTTTACAGTCAATGACAGATTTGACAGTGGGATTGGAAATATCTTTAGTCACACTGCAAGAATAATGTATATGATCCCTTAAGTGGGTTAACCAATCTCCAAATATCTGTAAGGCCCATGTCTTCTGTTAACAGACGAACAGCAGCCAAACCTTCTGTATTCAACTTCACATGGCATTTACTCCAGTACTTGAAGTGGGCCAGAACAGAGCGGTACACTGTCAGTGTGTGCTCCTAGAATTTCTTCACCACGCTGAAATGTTTTCTCTTTTTGCATGCTCTTTTGACATATCCTCGAAAAAGGAGTCTACACACTCCAATTGCATTCCTTTCTTCTCCTTAGCCGCCGCGAGGGTCTTCTCCCATGCTGTGAAGTAAAGAAATAGTATCAGGACGATCCGTGGGGGCCTATCATCGCCTGGCCACAGGGCTGGAGAATAACGGCTCCTTTCAATCTCGTATTCATCGCCCTCCAGGCCCAGACCCTCCGAGAATCCTCCGCACATATTTGATCATGATGCCACCCGCTTTTTTTGCCTTCTTTTAGCGCAATCAATCTGCCCCCATTTTGAACGCTCAGATTTTCCAGGTCCTCGATGCAGTTCCGGAGTGCCTCCATTCGTTTACCGTGAGTACTGACTGAGTTGTTGGTAGTGTCCTACATTTTGGAGATGTTGCCATTGGTCTCTCCTGTATCATACTGCATTCTTCAGCTCAATATAGGGAGGTGTTCATATCCTGCTGGAGTCAGAAACAGGTCTTTCGTGTTAGGGTTTCTGGGCCGTAGATGGTGTGGTCACTCCCTGCCTCCATGTTCCATATCAGTCTGGTCTGCACCTAAATGTGGTCCTGCTGAGGCTCATACAGGGCTTTGCTCACATACTCTGATGAACTTCATCTGGAACTATCTATGAGCTATTAGTGCATCATTAAATATGGCAAATTACATTTTTGTTATCAGATTTAAAGATTTATTGGTGGTTGTCTAGAGCTAGGTTCAGAGAGCTGCCATTTCCCAGCGACACTAATAAAATTCCTTATTTCACTATGTCTGCATGTCACAGAACCGTGTGAGATTGCAGGACCAAGTCAGTGTCATGTGTGTGGCCATGTCTTCCCCACGAGTATGGGGACACAGAACTACAGTAAAGAGTTAAACTGCTCTCAATGAAAGACAAGATTAAAAGATAGAAACAGTCATACATGCTTTTATGCCCGTCATTAACAACACCTCATTTGAATAATGACTAACACTTTAACTTCATTCAAAATGAATGAAACTCTAAAATCTCATGAAAAACGAAATAAATATATAAGTCTTTGCATACTGATAGCCGGAACTGTTGGGTAACTGATGGGTTGTCTGCTGGCATAAAAAAAGGAAAAGGCTGTTCTAGCTTTGATCTTATCCTGCTTGGCTACTTCTTTTGATTAAAAGAACTTCTGCAAGTCATTCTTTAGAACTCATCTGCAATTGTACCTGAAAGTGATCGGCTTCAAATATATCATGTGCAACTGATTAAAATAGCTGCAGTTGGACAATGACTGGATAACGGCGTTAAAAAGCACCCGGTTGGAAAGAGTCTCCCTATGCTATTAAATTACATTCATTCCAACCTGAAATCCAATGCCGGCTGCTTGATGTTTACTGTTATTTTAATTTCTCAACAGGAGATTAAAACCGCAGGTCTTGGGGCCACTTTGTCACTCACTCCTCATCCCTCCGAGAGCAGAGTGACAGATGACTTGTCGCTGAGCAAAGCGAGAATTTTTACTGCAGATTGGAAAGAAAAAAAGAAAGAAAGAAAGAAATTGCCCCATTATGCGACAAAGGTAAATCATTGGATGTGATGGAGCCGGTGGAATGTCATTTCCACACATAGCATTTTCATATGTAGATGAGCCTCTTCCCCTGCTTTGCAGGGTGTGCATGTATGTATATGGGCCCGGGCTCTGTTGACTGTGAATAACTCACAATCTCCCAGTAGGGAAGCACACACCCGCACGCTTTGGCGTGTATGCACAGTAAGATGGAATCTAATATCACGTAATTTGAGTCTACAAATAATATACAGTCTCCATATTGCTTGTTGATATATTCACATCTTAAAAGCAGGAAGTATAGTGTTTTTATAAGACATTCTGATATAGTGAGCGTAATGTTCATTTCAAAAACGAAAATTGAAAGCAGGATGAACTTATTAAGATAATAACTATTTTGGAATTACCAAAACCATACCAATTACCATACCGATCAGCATAATGAATATGCCGTAATTATTACTAGATTTAGATCTCTATTTTAAACTATGCCTCCACAGCAACACCCGGTCAGCCTCTGCTCCGGGCCTTATCAGCCTGTTCAGGTACAGCACTGGCCCTTCATGTAGAGACGAGCTGACTCCTGACAGCACAACCAACTGTGGGCAGAAATACTGCAGATATGCACAAAACCGGCCAACTGGACAAAATTGGCTACAAACAAAGCTGGCGCTGCTGAAGGGTGGAAGGGTTTCAGTTGGCAGGGTGTGCCCTGCGTCACACAAACAGGCCTGCAGCGCTGGCTGAGCTGGCTGCTGGAGCTAAGAGCGCCAGGGCACAGCAGCTCAGCTGTGAATCATGGAGAGGCCCAGAGGAAGAGCCTGCCAGGCGGGGGGAGGAGGTGGCCATGATGGGACAGGCCTACTGTGGCAAACTGGAGAGAAGAGAACATTCGGGAATAAAAATGTGTGTGTAAAAAAAAAAACACATATCAGATTAGATTAATGTAGGACAGGTGTTTGAACTGGAGTGGAGAGCAGAAATAATGAGAATTTTTTGATTTTCAGGAAAGTGAAGATTGTTCAGGCTAAATGTATTCTGGAATGAGCTGCTGATTGAATGATTAATGACTTGATTTTGCAATGGTAGGCTAAATATCATGAAACGCTTGTACAAAATGTATGTCAAATTAATAGAAATAAATTAATAAATCATGTCAAGCAGCATAATAAGCATAATTGAGGCAAATGGGTATGATTTCTCATGGTTTTCTGAAAAGTGCTGGGTTGATAGAAAAACAGACATTTGTGAATAATTCATTTCGACAGGGCTCACCTGTTTAGCGTGTGGTATTCTAGCAAACCTCTCCATATCCCTTTCGTATTTGTTTTCTTTCTGATGCCAATGTGGGGCTGTTAAATCTACATGCAGTACTGTGAAGTGCAAGTCCCAGTTGCTTCAAAAATAATTTGCATGACTGATGCTGCCTTATAAATTATAAACCAAGGAGCAAATAGAGATTATTGTGCAATTCATCCAAATGGGACTCACAATGCCAGAAAATCATTAAAATAATCTGGACATCTACAAATGTGTGGCTACTGCAAGGAACGAAAAATATTTCTGTGAAGAAAATTGTTAATTAAAATAAAAACATGGCTAGCTGAAATGTGTTACGCCACAAAGCATTATTGATAATAATTATGGATATGCCATGTTTGCAAGCAGCCTGTAAGATATTTATGTGCACTAAAGCCAAATAATAACTCTCAATCAACTGTAACATAATATAGAGCCACAGAGGACTTGCTGCAAACAGCAACAAAGAGATGAGATTGTAAGAAATCAAGCAAGTCAAGTGCAAGTGTAAAATACCAAATTATATAAGGTAGTGAATAATGGTAAATAACTCCTGAGACAAAGATTTCCTTGGGGAAGCACATCAGGCAGGACCAATGAGACGCTGCCGCCATAGAGACGGTTCATCAAATCCCATAAAGACAGAAGAACAAGAACAGGCCGCTATTGATTACGCATCCATCCATTTTTGAAAGTAATAGCATCATCCTATAGGGGGTCATGATGAGCTGGAGCCAATGCAGGCAGGCATTACTCTGTCGTACAGACAAGCATGTGACCATCTGCCAGTGAACACAGACAGCATGCCATTGGAGTGTGGGAGGACACTGGAGTATGTACAGTGGGCACCATAATTATTGGCACCCTTGATAAAAATGAAGATAAAAAGGCTGTATTTAGTAAACAACACAGAAAATAATCTATATGTTATGTTCAAACATAAAACTATACTTTTATTTCAATACATTTATTCTCATGTTTCTTATTATTTCTTATTACGTCTCCTTTTTTCTGAAAACCATTGGTGTCATGCCAAATGTCATTGGAATATGACTGGAATGGTCAGATGGTCAACATTTAATGTTTTGGCCATACACACCATTAACATTTGGCGGTAAAAGAGGAATGTATACAAGGAGAAGCGTTTCATATCTACTGTCAAATGTTGTGGTGGGTCATTGATGTTTTTCTGCCAGTGGTCCAGGAGCACTATTTAAGATCAATGGCACAAATAATTTAACAAATGATTCCAAATATACATCAAAATCCACACAGAAGTGTTTAAGTGAAAACAAAATCAATGGCCATCTCAGTCCCCAGACTTAAATCTCTTGAAGAACCTGTGCAACTGGAGAGGTGGGTCCATAAGTGCCATCCCAAGGATATCAATGATTCTGAAAAGTTCTGCAACTAAGAATTGTCAAAAACCCCTCCAGATATGTTCTCTAACCTTATCACAGATTATAGGAAAAGGCTCATCACTGTCATCTTTGCCAGGGGTGTTGGCAGTATTAAACCAGGGGTGTAAATAATACTACCATGTATGTTGGAAAATAAAGCTTATGCCAATAATTGTATTATTTTTTCAGTTTAAATTATCATATGTAATTCTGGAGCACACTGTGTATGGAGAATACCCAATCAATAATCTCATATTGAATGTAACAAAATAATAAATGACATTCCCCCTTATGATTCTGTTGCACATTTCTTTCATGTTTTATGACATAACGTCATAGGTAAGTGACACAAACTAATGTTGCATTACAAAACAGCCCATCTCCTGCATTGGGAGGGAGTGGATTTTTCAGCCAACATGAATCTTTAGAATATCGAACTGCTGCTAATTAATATGTGGTCTCGCCATTACATCTGTAGAGAGGTTCAAGGATAATCTCCAATATTCTGCCATGTTTTTCTAATGTGTTTTTAAATTTTTCTCTTAGTTGTATCTACTTAGTTTTAAAAGGTAAACCCCCGGATTGATTGATTGTATGCAGATTGAATTCATAGCACTTGCTATTGGTATTCATTTTCCTCATACTGGCTGACTGCTCAGATATATTGGATGTAATATACGTATATATGTTACATTGTTATACAATTATGAATCATATAAAACTGTGGCCAATAATATTAACATATGCGAAATGTCTTATTTTCATTCCTCCACACCACACACCGAGCACCGATCAGTCCACATCATCTTACCAGGCTGACACCTGGAGGTCACTTCGTCTCGTCAATCAACCATTAAACATGCCTATATGCAGCCATTATCTCCAACATTATTAACCAAAGCTCACACGGCCATGGAAGAAAAAAATCAATATTAAAGACTTGCATGATTTGATTTAATTAGGGAAATGCTGGGGGAGCAAGAAAAACAATGTGACCTTTTTATGGATGGGCATGTACTGGTAAATATATTCAAATTAGAATGACTGGGAACGTGTGTAATGACATCCATCAGTGATGTAGAACGCAGAACACAATTTCAAATGTATAAAGGCAAGCAATAGGAAATTACAACAAAAGCTAAAAATTATACATTCGGTGTCCATTTTCTGTTCTGTATGTACGCATCACTGTGATACTGCAATATGATCCAAGCAAATGAAATGTAATGAAAGAAAAGCGCACGGAATATGTATTCATGAAACATGTTCTGACACTAACACAGAGCTGTCTTTTACAGTGCTAAGTGGCACGCACATCCTCCTGCCCTGAATAAGTGGGGTACGTGTCTTTTGGCTGGAGTGGAGATGAAAAATAATGTGTGTTGCCATCCCTCCACACACATGCACGTCCCTTCTGACATTTTTACTTCTTGTCACCCATCTTTCATTTCCTTTTAAGAACAAAAAAACAGGACCCCCGCGATGAATAATTCACCAAGCGCATCAATGTTTTATGAAGTAACGTGGTTATTATTTTGAAGGTGGGAGAGGATTAATGAAAATATAACTTATTTATTTTTCCCGCGGAGGTGGAGTGGGATTTAGCGAGCGATCAGAGAGCCGGACTGCAGATTACTGTTGCCACAAGGGCATCCCTTCTGCCCACACTTTAATACCACACAAATCTTTTAACACACTGCTAAACTGTAATAGGGTCGGCTGTGGTTAATAAAAACAACACCGGGTCAAGGCTGAGAATTTCAGCTGATCAGGTAAAAATGTGTGTGTGTGTGTGTGTGTGTGTGTGTGTGTGTGTGTGCGCGTGCGCACGTGTGTGTGTGCGTGTGTGTGTGTATGTCTGTGTGTGTGCCTGTGTGTGTGTACATGTGTGTGTGTGTGTGTGTGTGTGTATGAGTGTGTTTGCGTGTGTGTGCGCGTGTATACACAATACCCATATTTATTATATTGTTACATTTATGTTTTTTTCATAAAATTTTCAAAAAAGCGTTTGCTTATGCTGTGTAACGACCTCTCTCGCTGCTGTTTATGATCCACTCTAAATTCTATGGAGCCTTTCTGGAAATAAGGGGTTAATCCAATTGCGATTGGCAGGGTGGCCGGTGTCCAAAAGCCCAACTGAGCATGGCCAGATCATTAGCAATCAGACTCGCTCACATCTGCCTCACCATTAAACACCCTCCTCCAATCATGTGCTTGTGCAGCACCTGGGCTTGGGAGCGGGCAGACAGCAGTGCCTGCAGGACAGCAGGTGTCCCAGCCACACACGGCCAAAATCACATAGAGGGACGCAATAACTCGCACCTGAGCTCCGGAACTGGACAATGGGCCCAGCTGAGTGGAGTCCAGGATGAATTAGCAGTCCACGACTGCAGCGCAGTGATTATGACTGAACGCTCTCCTGCTTGTACTCTCACTGTGAAATTGCAGGAGAATTTCACCGCGGTCATTTTTCATTGTCTACTTATGACGTTCAGTATGTGCTCAGTGACTTTCATTTAACCCCCACCACCACCACCCGCCTCGCTCCCCCCCCCCACCCCCCACATAAATCTGTGTTTCTGTTGAAGTCACAAAGGGGAGGTCATTCAGTTGAATAGGCCTATCCTCCACAGACACTCGTCCACATAATGCAGGAAAGCGTACCGTAGCACTGCAGCAAAGTGCTCTACCACTGCTGTGAGGTCGTCTTCAGCACTGGCAGGACCACTATTTTTCAGGTCACACATACAAGATAGCATTGCTCGTGTATGCACACTTTCAACAGCTACTCGGGACTCAGAGGCTAGAGGAGGTACCGGGAACGCCTATATCCGACGACCACTTCTCTTCCTTTTCCCCCTGCCTCTCGGTGTACCCGCCCCGGTGCCATAGCGACCTGGCGGGTTTTTAATCTCGGTGCTGTGGCTGTCAGCGTTGCTGGAGCGGAGCCCGAACGCGGCTCCTTGTGCGGGAGCGGGAGATTGATGCGCCTCCGCGCTGCAGCGTGATTGAAACACCTCCTCCGCCCATAAAGCTGTCAGCGGTCTGATGGAGCTGCAGGCCCGTTTTATGCATTACACCTGTCACCCTTCTTCTTCACACTGACACGCAATGAAATAGGAAAATCAGGATATTTGTTTCCTTGGCCTTGAGACCATGCAGTCAAATCATGGAGTGCCACTGAATCACTGTTAGCAACCCTGGGCACCCCGGTTACCAGTAAACGCTTGGCATGCGCCGTTGAGTATCGCTCAGGGTTGAGACCCATCGGCGTCCCTGGCTGGTGATTAGCCCGCAGAGCGCTGGAATGCGTCCATCTCGGCCCGGTCCCCACAAGTGTGGTAGAACTCGACAGGCGCATTACGGCTGTGTGTGTGTGTGAGTGTGTGTGTGTGTGTGTGCGTTTTAACATTACGCTCCCTGGGGATCGGCTGCTGCTTCAGCCCGTACCACTGCTGCTGAGCCTGAGGGCAGGAGGCAGGACGCAGGGTTTTATTCCCCAGTTACTCACTGCCGACAGCCTCAGACCAGCTGTCTGCTACCTGGGAGGCCCTCCCCCCTTTGTTCCACTCCATTTTATTTCAGATTTGAAGTGACCTTTATAGCTCCAGGTACCAAACTTATGATTTATGTAACCAAACAAAAAAGCAGTGCGGGGAATTTTAATCAGTGTTACCACATGAGTTTTTCTTTTCTGCTATGTTCTTTTTTTCCCCTTTTCTTTCAACGATACACTGTCTGCATTGTTGTGAAAAACAGAGGCAGGAAAGAGTTGAGTAAAAAAAAGCTAGCTGCACTATGAGAGCCACAAAAGCTAACTGCACAGCAAAATAATATTTTGTTCTTTACCTGAGAATAGGTTGACACCTTGCAAAGCAAACAGCCGATTTCACCCTGGTGAAAGCTTTTCCGCAATAATGCTGAACCCTGGCATCACCATGTGCCAATCACTCCACCCAAATATGCATGAGCGATAAACAGCCACTTGATTTCTATATGCTAGATTTATTCAATACCCAATAAAGAATAAACATTTTCACAGTCCCCATACGGTTCTCCATTGCATGTATATGTACCTCTCCTGAACCCAACCTTTTAAGCCATAAACATTTTATTGAAATGTTAATATTTATTAGATTACTTTCTTCTGTGTGTCTACAATTCTTGTCACGCACTGTAAAGCTGGTAATGTGTATCCGTTATCACACCGCTGGAGATCTTTGGAAACGGGTGGAATAAAAGTCCAGTGGCTCCCGTGTGGCAGGTCTGCCTCACACTCTCACGCACCCCGGACCAGCAGCCGTAAATTAGACAGACACCGCACTAATACAAACTGATGCTTCCACCCATAAAGCTTTACTGCACATCCGCATCTTTCTTTTGTTACCTCACGTGTTGCCTTCCCAACCGGGTCTGCTAGTTCCTCCATTTTAAATATACCTGTTAGTACATTTACCAGCTATGGTGGCCCGGACAGGTCCTTCTCATTCTTATATTTCTTATATTCTTATATACCAACAGAGGTTCCAGGAAATTTGGGTGGAAAATTCACAAGGAAGAATGCGTATTGCACTGAAAAAGGTGTAGCTAGAATAATAAATATGCTGTTGAAAGCAGTACTGCTGACTGAACAGTCAGCAGCAGCTGGGATTTGTCAAAGGTTTCATTTCAGGTAGGTTCATTGCTTCAGTTTATAAGCCGTCCCCTCGCACATACATTTAAGTAAGTTTAAACTAAATTGTTACAGAGCACACATGACCTCTGTAACCCTGTAAAATAGAATATGTGGCAACAATTTCTTCCAGCAGTCTTTTAATCATGTTGAGCATATGTTAGCTTCAACATCTAAACCCTCTTATAAAGTCACAGTCACGTAGCCAATACAATTGATATTGATTGTGAAAATTGAATTAGCAATGTATTCTGAAAGGTGGGACTGTTATTAAACATAATGTGAACAGTGTGGTACGCATATAATAGAAATGGCAGTGTGTGATTTGTTGGAAAATCCACTGAATGCCATTATCATTTCAAAGACAGGTACTGGTGGTGTTCCCTGCTACAGCTACAAGTGCTTTTCCCCGCTGAAGAGAGAAACCGGGCTTAGGAGTTAGTGTGAGTGAGCCCTGACTTAACTTCTTCTGACACCTTTGTGCAAAAATAGCATGGAGATAACCAAAATATTACCCTCTCTGGCTCGCGTGTTAAAACCAGGCAAGACAAATGACATTCATTCCAGGACGACGCATTTAATCAAAGAGTGTGATAATTAATGCTACACTCCATTGCCCAAACAAATATCTTTGTCAAGGTGCTTGTTGCTGTACAAGTCCTTCCCCTGTTCTCAAAGACACGATAACAAGCCATCTTAATTGCCTCCATCCCATAGATTCCACCAGCACTGGGCACAGATTCATCCATTCCCTCCCTTCGAACAAGTACATAAAATATTTTATCGCGCTGGCGCTCCGCTAACTTTAATAAACTGAACGACCTTGGTGGATTGCACAAGGGATAAATTAGGTTTCTCTTCCCCACCGGCAGGAACAACTTCCACACAGTGGTCCTTATCTGGGCTCGACTTAATTACGTGCTTTAATTTTAACATTTTTAAAATGACCCCTCACCATGAGGAGACAGGCTGTTTTAATTAAACAAATGAATATAGCACTTATCCAACAGGATCAAAGCTCTCATTTGTCATGGTAATAGTTAAGAATGCTGATAATGTTATCAGGAGACACATACCTAATTTTACCACACAGAAGTAAAATCCATTCTATCTACAGTCAAATGCAAAAGTATTGAGACAGAGACACAATTTTTGTTGTTCAGGCTCTGTACTCCAGCATATTATATGTGAACTAAAACAATGAAAATGAGATTAAAGTGCACACTGACTGCTTTAATGTGAGGGTTTTTACATCGATATAGGGTGAAATGTGCAGGAATTACAGCCATTTTTATACATAGTCCCTACATTTTATGAGAGCAAATGTAATTGGACAATTGGTTGCCTGGCTATTTCTTGGTCAGCTACGTGTCTTTGAACCATTAGTCCATGCACTAGGAAGCTAAAGGTTTTGCATTTTGAGTTGCTATTGTTCTCTGGACAAACGTCCTCCAACCCACTTCCTGCTCATGTCATTTAACACTGATAATGAGAATGCATGTTGTGTACATACAATGAATAATTAAACTTTTACTGAAACTAGCATGATGGCCACTGAGGTACATATCTGTATACATTAGGTATTGGATTTACATTTCCCCAAGCACATAGTATGTGGAGGCTCTCCCTGTTTACGCATGTGTCAGAATGGTGCCCGGCTCTTTCTGGAGTGCATTATACCCACCTACAGTAATAAAGCACCTGCAGCCCATCTTGTCGTGTAATGGCTGCAGTGCATATGGCCCAAAGCCTTATTTCTGTGAAGCAGCATATGTTCTGGCCGGTGACACACACCCGTGCTTCATGCAATATGTCCCCGTTTGGGTCTCTGAAATATTAAAACACACATGATCGCAGATGTGCACTCTGCTAATGGCCTATTGTTGTGTAAGTAAGCAGTAACAGCTGAGGCCATCAAACACGAGGACGGGACGCACACACGCACACACACATATACATACGCGCACACACACAGACACACACACGCACAACCTCACACATACGCACAAACACCCACACACAGACACACACACGCACACCCACACACACACATACGCACAAACACCCACACACAGACACACACACGCACACCCACACACACACAGACACACACACACGCACACACACACAGACACACACACACTCACACACACACATACGCACACACACACACACACACACACACACACACACACACGCACACACACACATAGACACACACACGCACACACACGCACACACACGCACAGACACACACGCACACACACACCCACACACACCCACCCACCCACACACACACACACACACGCATGCACACACGCACATACACACACACACGCACGCACGCACACGCACACACACACACACACGCACACGCACACACGCACGCACCCACACACACACACAATCCACGCAGGTACAGCAGCCGTGCGCTGAATTCCAAATCCGCATGCAGGTCGCCCGCTGAAAGCAATTTGCTGAGGCTTTTCTATCTAAACTGATATTTTGTTTGCCTTTGCACGGAGCGCAGGCAAGAAAGCTACACATAGGAATCTTGCCAATGAATATTTTCACAAACACATCTCACTGTCTCTCTCCTTTTCCAGGGGAGAATTTGGGAGGGAGGTGGTATAAAAATCTCTGAAAGTAATTTACACATCTCTGCTTGTTTACATACCTTATATAACGTATTTTACGAAATACCAAACGTCAAGGGTCCCTCGGAACCGTCTGGGGAAAGTGTTGTGAAAGACATTAGCGCAGCAGCAAAAGGAAGGCCTATGATATGCAATACAGCCTATTGTTGCTGTTTGCTAATGTACATTAGCGATAGCAACAAGAGAAGAAAGGTTAAAGTGATTCCCAAGAATCAGAAGGACCTGGAAGGCAGCCGGGTAGAGGGTATTTATTTAAGGTACTCTTCATCTGTGATCTGCCCAATGCTTCACACATAGCAGCTCTTAATAGCTCACTGCTTCCCATGTGTCACGCCACAGGGCATCCCACCACTGGATTACACACCCAAACACCAACTGCCAGTGTGTGCATTGGCCCACTTTCCCTCCCTTGATTATCTGCACCAGGAGATGCTCAAAAACCATGTACTGAAGGACTTAAGTGTCACTTAGAGTACAGTATGCAACCTACCGTTGTTTTACAATGCTATATTCAATCTTTGCCACTTGAGAATTCACAATGAGAGGCTGTTAGTAAGTAATGTGGTTGCTATGCATGTCGTCTACTACTGTTTCTTTTGCTTTAATGTGGTGTCGTTCCAATAAAATCATAAAATAAGGATTGGCTAACAGCTATGGAACATCATTCAAATGTAGTCTAGGTTTTTGTTTTCATATTCAGTGGGAGTCGTGTACTGGATGTGCGATTGGAAGTGCCTGGTTGACACGGCCCACTGGACTTGGCATGCGATGACCTGGATTGATGTGCTGGCAGTTCCACTCTCCAGCTCCTGAAACGGAGCTCTGAAGCCCCTGAACTCTCCCCACCCCCTGGAGAAGAGCATGGCTAAGGGCTAACGCGAGAGCAGTTTTCATACCTCAGCAGCGCCCGAAGGCTACACTCTGAGCGCAAAGCACAGCCCGTCCTGACCGCGCCGCCCAAACTCCTGGAGTGACGTGTCCCAGAGACACGGCTGAAATAGAGCCATCTGTAGCCCTGACAAGTCTAGACAAATGAGACCCAGTTAAAGTTAAACAGCTCATTCACAGCCCCAAACCCGAAAAGAAAGTTGTTCCTCAGACAGGCCGTGAGCTGTCAGACGGGCTCGTGGAGAACTTGGTGCCCTCAGGCTATGACATCACACATCCCTCCATGCAGGCAGCCGGGGGGGGTAGTCCCCCAGCAGTGATCATCAGCAGACATCTCAGTGCAGCCGAAAGAGGGTAACAAGGCCTTCAGTCAGACTGGTGTCACTTCAAAGCGCCGAGCATGCAGGCCACTGAAAACCTGGAGAGACACTCACAAAACTCACTTCTCCTCCATCCACCTAGGTGAAGGTGATGCAAAGCTATTGTTGAAGTTCTTCTGGGCTCTTACACCTACAGCAGATTTGAACATATTTACAATTATCCAGTTCTAAAGTCTAAATTATCACAAATTTATCCCAATTCATTTCAAGTTGCAGCCAGTTCTCAACTATAACGGCGACGAAAAAATATGCCAACGAAAGTTGCTGATTGATGAAAGTAAAGAAGAAAAGTTTTGAGGTCTGTTAACCTTCTAAATCATGCACCTGCGATGGAAATTAAAGCGGAAAACAGGGACGACAAGAGAAAATGCATTCCTTTATATACGCGGCACGTTCCTCTATTTCTCTGCGTTGTATATTCCGCCGTGTCCCCCCAGCACTGTAAAGCCGATGATAAACGGCCCAGCAGGGGGGAGGTAGAGAAGGATGCACAGACACCTACGGCATTACTCACACTACCGAGAGCTCCAGATTTGATTTCCTGTCTCATCAAGGGACTGTAAGAGAGGACTCTCTCAAACGAACTTGACTTGACCCTCTCTAGGCTGCGCTCTACAGCGGTAATCAGCCATAGCACCCTCCACACAGCTCACCGGCTCTGAGCTAAACCGCACCAGGACACAGGGCAGCCCAGACCAGGGCAGCGGACCACTGTACACCGACCCACTTGTTTTTCCCTTTCAACGGCAAGGTCACAATGAGGGAACATAACTATCTGGATGCAGTTTCCCCTCATCAAGTACAAGCCCGATATAAAGATATCCTCATGACCACGGATAATAGCAGTCCTCTGCCAAGCATATTTGGCAAAAAAAAACTTTGACACTATTTTTATAAAATATACTTTGATAAGAGGCTTTGATAAGAGATTTTCAGTATAATTATATAACTGCAGCAAGAGGAACATTACATTATAGGCATTTAGCAGATGCTCTTACCCAGAGAGACTTTTTGCATTTTACATAGTATCCATTCAGCTGATCATATACTGAAGCAATTCAAGTTAAGTACCTTAAGTTAAGTGCTGAAGTGTACATAAAACAGCAGAGACATACCCAGAAATCAAAGCAGCAACTGTTAGGCTACCAGGCCAGTTCCCTAACCATTACACCACCCGGGCACTCCAGGGGCATAGCAGATTAGACACTGGTCACATTAACAGAGCGCAGTGTGGGAAAGTGTGATGTATTTCACACATACAGTACCTATTGCTATATGGACCGTCTTTGTTTCATACTTTGTTTGAATCTCTGCCTTCTCCCGTCTTCAATGAGCTGATGTAACAGTAGAAAATGAGATCCCAAATAGTGAGGGGGTTTATTGCTCTGCAATACAGTGCATGGAGGTAAGAGCCAGGCACACAAGGCTACAAAACATTCCACCAATGAAGAGATGTTTGATCTCAGAGCCATGAGCTAGGCCAGGTACAGTACACTGAACTCCATGCACTTTACACTGAGACTCCGTCTGCGATTACATGTGTTTTATCACTAGTACTCCTCAACATAAACCTCAAACCTCTCCATAAATCCTCAAAAATACCTTGAAAAGCTCAGAAATGGAAATCTCAGCTGACCGGAATGAATGTAGCCTCTCTGGCCATCGTCCATCACTGGCACCTCCGTCAAATCAGATAAGTGATCAGCATCCATCCTTGCCAGTTCACAGCACAGCAGTGTCCATCTGCTTCATAGCATCATTAGGCGCGTTCTCACTGGACACATTCAAGTGCACCTCGCCATAAGGATCGCTTTTTTCCATGGAAGGCCATCCAGGACTCATGAATCATTGTGGAGAAGAAGTGAGAAAACGCATTTATGGAAAGAACAGCCCTGTCACAAACCCAGTAGAGTCTGCGTCCCTGTCACTTCTATCTGCACACAAAGGAACACCACATGCTCTGCGAAATGGACGCAGTCTGAGAGGCTGATGTGCGGGAGAAACGGAGGAAACAGGGCATATTTTTGTTGCATGTTTTGTATATTTAGCATTTTTAGACAATAGAGTTGAGTACAGTCCTTTTATTGGGGGTACATACGTCTTCAGCTGGTGCTTGTTGAGTCATTATTTTTCATACCCAGTCACATGTAACTTTTAATAAGTAGAATTTATTTAGTGGGCAGCCAGAAATCACTACCTAGCTCCGTTGTAGACAGATATGGTATTGCAGAAGCTAATAAATATCATATGCGGCAGTAATGCCACATCATGAATGAGCCTAGCATATTAAAGTAAACTTACATAAAGTTTAGATTTTTACATTATCTTGCAATCCTCCTCCTGGGTATTGCTTATTGTCTGCATCATAACAAAGTTGTCCACAGCATGACGGAGTAATTTGTGTAATGTCTATCACTCTAGTTGGGAGACCATCGCTTAACCATGACATTACACTTGAATCATCTAAGCCTGCACCAAGTCAGCGTTCACATTTTCAATTAATTTCCTCAGGTACTGCAGCATCAAGGGTCAGACACCCTTCTCCACAGCATACATGGAAGCCAGCATAATAAGACGGAAAAAACAAAAACTGAAGGAAAATAACTAATTACGCTAGGGCACACCAGGTTGTGTCCTGATATTTTGTCATTATTGCTTATGAATGCCATAGTCATATTCTAGATAATTCACATTAACTAATTTGGAAAGAGGGAATTTACATATAATTAGCAATAATTAGCATTCAAGTGAAGTTTAACAATAATACATTAAATTGCAATGAGTTGAAGACTGCTCCTCTGAGGACATTGTCGATTCAGTGCAAGGTACAACAATTAGCAACATCAGTAATTAAGTGAATGAGGCCTCTCTGACCACCTGAGAAAGCACAACTCCACAGAAGCAATCCCAGAACTACAAATGTGTTGATTCATTAAGGATTAAAATCCCCAAAGTGGATTCAAATACAATGGCCTCCAGAATTATTGGCACCCTTAATACAAATTTAGAAAATAGGCTGCATATAATAAATAACATATCTATATCTATAACATATCTATATTTTATCTTCAAACATACGGCATATACACAACAAACTACATATGTTTATTTCAATACATTTACGCTCATGTTTCATGTTTTTTCTCATTCTTCTGAAAACCACAGGTGCCAAAATCATTAGCACCCTGAACAATTATTGTAAATAAAATCCAAAAAGCTAAATTAGCAATACAATTTAACTTTAATTTAGTTAATCTCAGTCTAAAGGAACTGTATTGTGTCATTCCACCACTTCAACCTGTTTCACTTGAGTATAAAAATGAGGTAAAAAGCATGCTCAATCCCTCTGTCAACCATCAGCAATGGAAAAGCCAAAGAACTCTCAATTTAGAAGGGACAGATGGTAATGTCTGTCACAAGTCTGGTAATGGGTATACAAAAAATATATAAACGGTTAAACATACTGCTTAGCACTGTAAGGGCAATAATAAAAAGGCGTAAAACATATGGAATGGTTGCAAACTTGACAGGAAGAGGATGCAAGTGCATAATATCCCCACAGACAGCAAGGAAAATGAGGCCATAAGTAACCCAAGGATCGCAGTTTAAGAATTGTAGAAATGTGTTGTGTCTTGGGGTCACCAAGTCTAAAAAATAAACATAAAATGGCAGCTCCATACCAACAAACTCTTCATGGCACGATGACAGCCCTTACTGAGCACAATAAACAAAACCAAGCACCTTGAGTTTGCCAAGCCTCATTGAAATTATGACTGGAAGAGAGTGCTATGGTCAGATGAGACCAAAATTGAACGTTTTGGCCATGCACACCATCAACATGTTTGGCAGTAAATGGAACGCATACAAGGAGTCATTGATGTTTTGCTGCCAGTTTAGTTTAGATGTTAATCCAGGGGCACTATTTAAGATGAATGGTGGAACAATTAATTCAAAATATCAGGAATTGTTGTCAGAAAATCTAGATTGTCCAGCAGGACAATGACTCCAAGCATACATCAAAATCATGTTCTGCAATGGCCATCTCAGTCTCCAGGCAAACACTCAGTGACCACTTTATTAGGTAGACCTGTACACCAGCTTGTTAATGCAAATATTTAATCAGCCAATCAAATGGCAGCAACTAAATGCATGCAGACATGGTTAGAGGTTCAGCTGTTTTTCAGACCGAATGTCAGAATGGGGAAGAAATGTGATATAAGTGACTTTGACCGTGGAATGATTGTTGGTGCCAGACAGGGTGTTTTGAGTATCTCAGAAGCTGCTGATCTCCTGCTATTTTAATGTATGTCTCTAGAGTTTGCAGAAAATAGTGCGAAAACATCCAATGAGCAGCAATGCTGTGGGCAGAAACACGTTGTTAATTGGACCCTTTATGACCATTTAGCCAACAAATGTGTTCCATACTGTATCAGTATAATGTACAGCTGAATCTAGTCCTACTTCCCAATTCCCATAGAGGTCCATTCAAATGCAAAGAGTTTTAGTATCGCTTGTAGGACAACCTGAAAATAAGATATCCAGACTCAGGAAGTCATAGCATGCAAAGGATATGCAACCAAATACAAAACATGATTCTTTTATTTCACATTATTCATTATTCATTTGTCTCAAACATTGAAATGGGGGACTAGATATAAAATACCCTAAATAAAAGCTCGGAGTCTGTGTTTTGACAACGTATAAATTGTTTAATTACAAACAGAGAAAAAACAGAAAAAGCTGAAAAAGACAAGGTGACCCAAATCTTTTCAATGGTAGTGTAAATCCCATGAAAAACATGTGGTCTGAACTGAAGAGGGGGGTATCCCAAGGATATCAATGATTCTGAATATTTCTGAATTTCTGAAGGAATGGTCAAAAATCCCTCCAAATATGTTATCTATCCTTATCACAAATTATAGGAAAAGACTCATGGTAAGTGAATACTGTTTTGGGGAATTTAAATAGGCATCTCCACCTACTTCTGCTTGATTATGGTGATTATTATTGTATTGCTTACATCTATTCCCTATATTCTGTACAGGTTTTCGTAAGAAAAAGTAGCCAGACGCAACTAGTATTCACAGTACCACTGTTCATGTATGACAGGTACAAGAGATACATTTGGCCGTTTTTGTATCTGCTCCCAATCGCGCCTTTGAAAATGATGTAACATCGGAGAAACACATCTAATTCTGGGAACTAGATCTAGGCTGCATCAAAATGGAGTCTCGCCGTTTTTTGTCACAAATAGACAGTGGAAAGATGGAAAAAAAAATACATGATTTACATCTTTGGGTGAAGTTGGCTGTCAAGCCACATTTTTTGAAGCATGGCAAACTCCCATAAGTACTGCCGCTGCTATGTAACCGTGTTTTAGAAGCACAGCAGCAAATCCGATATCGGACGATTCGAGAAGAGTATTAATTAGCTGAAAAATGATCACCCTCGCGGAGTTTCGGTGCCTGGCCGCGGTGCTTGCAGCGAGTGTGCGTGGCGACGGGGCGAGGGTCTGACGGCGAGCGGGGCACGGGAAGCAGCGCAGAAGGCAATTGGCTGCCCACTGCGCCCGTGCCTTCTGCGAGGGACACATCATTAGAGCTGTCATTAGGGGGGCCGAGGCGGGGGCCACAGCGGGCCCCGCGCACTCTGCCCAAACACACTCTCCATAATGGGTTAATTTGTATCTCCCTGATTGAGCGCTCCCTCAGAATTCAATGGCCCACTGATCGCTTTAATGGAGCCAGTCAAACAGCGTGTCCTTTAGCAAAGACATCAGAAAGAGTGATCTGCTAATGTGGCAGGCGGGAGGCAGCCGGTGGAAAAAGGGATGGAAAAATGGAAAAGAACAAAAGCAGCAGACCTTTACATTTTCAGAGATCTCTTCTGAGCCGCTCTTGTATCATCGCTCAGTCCTACTTTATGAAGCATGGTGCGACAATGTATGGTTTTATGCACAGCGTTCCGACCGCACTTATGACAATCCCAGACAGGGCCGCCAAAACTCCGATTGTAAACTCGCCGAATTATATCGTAGATGAGCCCGTGGAAAAGGACGTATTTTCATGGCCACCAAAGACAAAAACAAGAGGAAAGCAATAGTTTTTAGTATATATACAGTATATGGTACTATAAGTCACAAAAACTTTGGATTTCCTTGAAAAAGAAATCACAGTTATGATTTGCTAGGTCAAGTTCCTGCCATCAAGTTCTGTGTCATGACATCATTGGTGTCTTTTGTTTTCCTACTTGCTGGAAGTCAGTCCTCGAGACACTGTTATCACAGTTTTCTGTGAATCTCCTGCCCTGTTATGTTGGCTAACTTTAACTCTATGACGACACATAGTATATATTGAAATGTGACTGATGCTCTGGACATATTACGCAACAAACCCATGTCACCTGCATTTTGGCTTCATCCAACTGCATGTTTAAAATTTCATTGAGAAATTGAGAGGGTGACAATTTACATGATTGACATACTTTGGAAAAGCTCCATCTTCCATGAGCCTTTCAATTAATTTTCAGAACAAAGATCCTAGGACCACGAACAAAAAGCTAAAATAGCAATACATGAAAAAACAATACACTTCTACTAGCATATGGTCAATATAAAGCAAATTCAACAGCAATGAAATTGCAAAGCAGTTCTACCACCTACTGTAGCCTTTCAGGTCTCCCTAGAGACAAGCTAGGTGACCATGGTGACAATGTCATTGATTTTGTTTGCTCAAGACCACAATAACCGTGAAATGCCTTGATTGGATAAGTAGCCATTTTTGCACCAGAAAAATGGTTTGGACAGAAATAAAGAGTAAGTTGGAATGGCTAACAATTGATTTAATCTTGGTTATTCTGACCATTCACAACTGTTTGAGAGAGGTGGAAGAGGAAAATATGATGACTATGACCAAGGACTGATTAATACTGAAAACCAGCACACCAGATACGTACATACTTCAGTCCGAACCTCGCAGAATTTCTGTGTACTTCTGGAAAAGCGATGCTGTCATTTGGAGTCATTGCAGTCATTTGCTTATTTATATTTGAGCAATTACATTTACATTTAGTTTATTAAAGATAAAAATGGGATCATTGAGCCAGCCTCTTTTTCAATGGTTCCAGTCTGAAACAACACAAACCTGGGGAGTATGCAAGTCCACAACACTGACCACAACATGACCCCAAATTCATGATACAATTTCACAAAGTAAAATAGATGCTAATAGACATTATTTCAGGTACTTCCAATGAAATGGGTCAAATTAACCAAGAACATAATTTGAGAACTAGAAAAATAGTTCTGGTATACAGTACTGTATATTCAGATAAATAAACAACAGTTTTTCCTCAATATGTATAGTTATTTCAGACAGTTTATTTCCCATAAGAGGTCATTCACACTTAAATGACTATGCATGAAATGGTTGTAATCTGGAAAAGCATTACCTAAATACTTTTCTAAAGTTTTCTAACAATACTATTGATTTATTTATTTATTTATTTATCTATTTAGTTCATTATTCATTCAAGCTTTCGTTCATTAATACGTTTTTCCTTTTGAAACTCTCAAATAACTGCCAAACACATTGTGAAAGTAACAAAGCCATGGGCACAATACTGTATTATTCCCCAGACTTTGGCAGTTTCACATTAAAGATACCCTGCCAGGCCTCATCACCAGTGAGTTTAAGATTAGTCTCCTGAGCCATTCCAGCTTCACTCCTGAGTGGCACAGGGTACATCCAGCTGGCATTTTGGTTAGCTTTGCTTTACCTAGCAGTATAATACACAGCGCACTCATACCAGTGGCATGTCAGGCACAATAATATCAGTCAGAGCCACAGCCTTCCCAAGCCTGATTTTAAACTGCGCACACTCGTTCAGTTCAGGTTAACAGCTAATCAGCCTTTTTTCACATTTTGACTATTTATAAAATCGCCACCGTTTCTTAAAACCACTCCTCCAGCAAACTGATTTCATTATCATGTCAGCAGGCTGTTTTCAGTGAAAAATGTACATGAGAAAAGTGCAGCGCAATTAAAAAAAAAAAAATCTCCCCCAAAATTACACATAAAATTGCATGCGTTTAATTTCCAAAGAACACTGTTATAAATCTCTACTTTTATATCTCCATGTATATTTATATTTTTTTATATGTACTTGTATTTTTCACACTAGTATCTGGTTGTGACCAGAATATCAGTGTGTATGTGTTTTCTACAGTGCATCCCATTAACACATCACATCCATCCTAATATTAAACATTACTACCTGAAATAATGTCAGGAACAGATGTAAACTACTGCTGATTTAGGAATTGTATAGATAATCAACAATGTATGCACGGCTTGTTACAGCTGTGACCCTGCACTCCTGTGACAGTGGAGGTACATTTTTGTCCTTCAGGAATCAAATACTATACTTACGCCGGAAGTATAGTCATATTTTCTTTGGGTATGTTTTCCAAGCAAAAAAGGTACAAATGAATCATATTTTGCTGGCAATGGGTACAATTTTATGTACCTATAGGGTACCACCCCAGCGACAAGTATTTTTCCTTTTTTTGGGACTTTTTGTACCTTTATTTCTGAGAGTGTGGAGTTCTTTGTCTTTCTAGAGAGCAAAAAAGATTCCAAACTTTTAAAAATCTTTTAAACCCCTCAGTTGTTTTGAAGCCACATAAAATAGAAATAGCAGGCCATTCCAGGAACAATGTTAGCTGCTCTTACCACAGGCCCTAGTGGCTGGCATCCCAGTGCATTCTGAAAGCAAATCTTATATGCGCTTTCTGCTGTTGCTTTCACACAACTTCAATGGAACAAAAGTACAACTTATGTCATATGAAAGCGTGGCAATTTACTTCACAAGCTCAAAACAAAGAGACAGTAATAAAAAGCAAAGCGATTGCTTTTTCATTTCATTTCCACTGGGAAATCTGTTGGGAGAAATAAATGGAATACAATAATAAAGTTTAAGAGGGTCCTGTAGCTTTTCATTCTCTCTGTAATCCAACAGCAACATGAGGGTCACCCAAATTTAATACTTATTCATTTCCAAAGTGGCATTGTGGAGGCCGTAATAGTGTTTGTTTTGCTGAAAAAAGGCGCGTGCTATTCTTCACATTGTGTTGGACAGAGAGAGTGGAGGCTGAACACAGCACAACACTGGTACACCATGTGCCAGCCTTCACATGAAGCCAGAGAGAAAGGCCTGGACAGGGCCGGATCCCAATGTGTTTGTATTTAGTATAGATTTCCTTTTCCTGTCTGGCTCCAAATTCAAACTTTTGTGATAAAGACTGCTGCTGCATACAATTTATTAAACGGCATAAAAGAGGAGGACTCAGTGAGCCCGAAAACAGCAATTACAATAAAGAATTTGAAAAGCAATGGTAGAGCACATAAAAAGTAAAATGGCTGCCCTGAGTAAACACCACATTCACATTAATGAGCGTAACATTTACAGAGAGGAAGATGACAAACAGCACATGTATCCAGTGTACAATTGTATATAATTAACATCTATGCAGCCGTTATTTAGCTGTAATGAAGTTAATACAAGTTTTTTACAACTTTGTTACAATTCATGTGCGAATTTGGTTTAAATGTGTTTAACATTCACCTTAGATATTTACAGGCAGATTTTCCAAGTAACTACGAGACAGGTGTAAAATCCAGGTTCAGAAGGTAAAGGATCTCCCAAGTATTTTGTTCCAATTGCCTGGATTTACTTAAGTAGCACAATTCCTCAGCCATGAGGTAGAATTAATTCATAAAATCAGCTGGTGGAGGTCATGGTTAGAAGAAACACATGGCATGACTTTTATTTTCTCACCCCTGGACCTTCCACCTCTGCTACAAGAGAAGATACTCTAGGGAGCTCCAGCAAGTCAGTATGTAGCCTGGTCGATATTTTAGTCAGAATCACATTCAGTATCGGATTTCACAAGCTCATGACAGGCAGCCAGCAGGCAGCAACCAATGCAAAATGTCCATTCAAACAACACAATGTTCCAGCGGCCGATTCTAGCAAGGGTTGAAGAAAATATGAAACTACAGCAAGGCAAAAAACACACGCTGGACAGAAACATAAAACGATGGGGTTACTGAGCACCATTGGCAGGGCAGAAGTGTTCATTCTGTTCCATCTGCAGAGACTTAGCTACCATGACAAATAACTGGAGCACAATACCTGCTTCAAATTTGAGACAGCGCAGTAAAAATGATAGTCTGTGATTTTGAATATCCCATACTATGTGCTGTACTGTCAATTTGCAGAGCAAGCTACGCCTGGATCCCGAAAATAACAAATTGACACCTGCTATTCAGTATTCAGCTTCACTGTTTGCGTAGCCTCATCATGGTGACTCCCTGTTGTGAAAACCCATACGGTGTAGTAGCTAAGGTATTTGTATATTACTAATATTACTAATCCTTATATTACCTGCTTAGCGGAAGTCCTTATTGTACTGCCAGTAGTAGTCAAAGTCCTCTCGCTAACTGTCAAATAATGCTTCTATTCAAACTAAAGTGGTGAAGTCACCAAACCTGCACCTACACAACACAGATGTTACATTATTATTACATTAATGGCATTTGGCAGACGCTCTTATCCAGACGTACAGTTGATTAGACTAAGCAGGAGACAATCCTCCCCTGGAGCAATGCAGGGTTAAGGGCCTTGCTCAAGGGCCCAACGGCTGTGTGGATCTAATTGCGGCTACACTGGGATTAGAACCACCAACCTTGCGTGTCCCAGTCATTTACCTTAACCACTACACTACAGGCCGCCCTGTATTTAGTAGATGTTCCACTAAATGCATGTTATTTTTCCTTGATTTCATTTTTGGTAAATGGTTGGCATTTATATAGCGCCTTTATCCAAAGCGCTGTAGAACTGATGGGTCTCATTCACCCATTCATACACACACTCATGGCTGCCATGCAAGGAAACCAGCTTGTCAGGAGGGGGTTAGCTGTTTTGCTCAGGGACACTTCAACACATGCAGGGCGGGATCGAACCGGCAACCCTCCGACTGCTCTTACCACCTGAGATAATGTCGCCCAATTTTTGTTGTTTGAGCAGCTCTCTACCTAGGTGGCAATAGACAAGAGCGGCTACTCTCACCCTCCTGCACAGCAAAATGTTCAGTATTAAATTAACTCTTACAGTGTCTATGGTATATGGCTCTGGCTCTGGTACTCTGGCTATAGTGGACTCCTATAGACACTGTAAGAGTTTATTTAACTCTATTAGTTTAACTAAAACTGTATGGTCATTCACTTACAGAGAGCAATGTTTTCAGCAATGTCATCATACAGTAGGTGTGGACTGACTCTTGACCTGAGAGAAAGATGCCCCTCTAACCTTAGCGCACACAGATGAAATATTCACACACTGCATTTTTCTTCCTGGCGAAGGCTGATGAACTCTATCTCACTCCTGCGGCTTTTGTTTCATTTACAGCCCCAGATGTTCGATGTTTACCAAATTACTGGAGAGTCTTGCCAATCCAAACCAGATGGGACCAATCTATATTCAGATGAGAAATGTCCTCAGAAGCATAGTAATCTGCGCTGTTGTACTACATTCTCTGACTAAATGCTCTTTTGACTTGATTTGGGGTTGCCTGGCGTTCTTCTGAAAGTGTGCCATTGAAGATTTTTTATATTTGCTTTTATTTAATTACAGCAGGCTCAAACCATATTGCATTTTTCATTTGGTGTACATTTATTTCCGGCACTTAGAATTGGAAATGAAAGGCTAAAAATGAAACTGAAACCTGATGTCAGAATTATTTACTGGTTTGACTACCTGCAGGTGACCCACAAAGAAAGTCGGTCAGCCCTGAGACACATTTTTAATAGTTTCATTTTGAAGTTGGATGAGGGCCAAAAAATAAAAAATCAGAGGTTGGTGTAACTGTGTATACAGCTGATTAGCTTCTTTTTTTTCGAATACCTTTACTGAATGCAACTTTCTAACAGACTGAAACAGTGAGTTTACTGTAAGTTACAAATAAATGGTGTATTAGTAATATACTGTATATGTCTGGTAAATATGGAAGCTATTCCGTGCCACATTTACAATTATCAAATGACCATGTCTAATAAGAACTGAACAGGTGAATTAACAAACAACTACATCACATGCAAACACAACATATGAATGAACAATATGATGTATGCGATTTGATTGAATTGGTGTTTATTTGATTTAAAAACAGAGTTGGCTTTTATCATTCATCACCATTTATGGCCCCCATGGAAATAGATCCATGTTTCAGCTATCGATCTGCTTCCCTTTGCAGTGAGAAAACGTTTTGTAGTTTGTATTGACTTGACTATATTCCCTAACCTAGCATGCTAACACTAATAGTAATTTTCCCTTATTATAACAATAGATATGGTGTCCAAATGTGGTCAAGCACATGGGGGGCCGTTTCACAAGCTAGCTAACTAGATGGGAGGAGCTGGAAAATGTTAGTGCAGCCTATATTTCAATTCACAGATTGTTCTTCCATTGTGATGTTACATTTCAATACAGGTAAGTGACAATGAAATTTTCACTTTTGATTTAACTGTTTTTTCAGTTAATATCTTTCAGAGGCACACTTGCCCTGGTGTAAAATACCAGCTGTTCCAAACCTAGCTTGAGCTGTTCTTTTCATCAGGGAGTCCATCTAATATTAGAGGCAGTATAGGGACAGGTTGGAGGTCAAAATTTCCTTTAATCATTTAACATTGCAGAAAACATGTCTTATAGCATAGCAACAGTGCTATATATAGCATAGCAACAGTTTTTCTGAATTAAAAATGTCCTCAAATCTGCAGGTCCAAATCCTTTTCCACAGGTTTAAATGGTAAATGGTAAATGCATTTATATCGCGCCTTTATCCAAAGCGCTGTACAACTGATGCTTCTCACTCACCCATTCACACACACACACAGCTCGTCAGGAGCATTTGGGGGTAAGGTGTCTTGCTCAGGGACACTTCTACACACCCAGGGCAGGGTGAACCCTTCGACTGTCAGACGACTGCTCTTACCGCATGAGCTAATACTCAAACCACCATAATACTCAAACCACCCTCAAACCAACAATCATTCCATGCTCAAATTCACTTAGATCATATTTCTTCCCCATTCAGACATTTGGTCTGAACAACAGCTGAACCTCTTGACCACCTCTGCATACTTTTATGCATTTAGTTGCTGCCACATGATTGGCTGATTAAATATTTGCATTAACAAGCTGATGTATAGGTCTACCTAATAAATTGCACACTGAGTGTATATTCAGGTAATTACTCCAAGACACGTAATATGAACAAATAAATGCATCTTACTAACTAATGTGGCACAGGGGACATGTAAATGTTTATAACATGCATATGAGATAGTCCCATGTGTAAAATATAGTTTTACTGCTAAAATGAGCAGCTCCTCTACGCATTTATTCATTTTAAGCCCAGCCACACACAAAGCGCAGGAATACATATAGTTATAGTTATACTTCATCCTTTTTTAAGGAATGGAATGGTCACCTACTGTGGAAGAGTCCTACACGAAAAGTAATCTGCACTGCCTGTAAATAATTATCATAAATTTTATCCTTTCTCTGCTGCATTAATTAAATCAGATTTGTATGAGAGTCCAATCTCGAGCACTTCACACTCCATTTATTAATTCACATTTCTGACAGAAAGTCAGTGAAGCAAGACCAAATTATCTATTTAAATACAAAATTGTAAACAACCACGTAAATGAAATTGTTGTCCCACTGAGGTATAGCCTACTGCTCGCACACACACACACACACACACACACACACACACACACTCAAACACATACACACACACACACACACACACACAATTATTTTATTATTTTACACATATTTATGTATTTATTTATAGATTTTAAAATGGTAAGATCAATGGATTTATTTGCCCCCGATACCCTGGCTATGGGAATGACAGCTAATTAAAAATGATGAGTAAACTGCTAAGTGAAAGCTGTGGCCTGAAGAGGCATTCTTTAGTAGATGGTAGAGTGGGTGAGAGAGGGAGAGTGAATGCAATTAGGACAGGGAGGATTTCTTCAAGGATGGCATCTTCAAAAGGGAGGGAAATGCTTTCCAGGCCTGCGCAGCGCAGATACATAGAGCGGTATCTGTAAACGCTCCTCCAGTCAGACTGTTGACTTAGCAGAGCTGTTTGAATTTGCCACGCTCTCTCACAGGCTACGGAGCACTACAGTCAGCCTTTGCAGAAAAGCATGCGGATATCAACGCGGCCCTCCGAGTGTCCTAATGCGTCCCGTCAGCGCCTGACAAGGGCGCTTTGTGGAACCGCTGAGATACCCGTAATCTTCCCGCGGGGGTCAAGGGTCGCCCCGCGACTGTGCTGAGCTCGGGCAATAAACCTCCGTGCGGCGTGGACGGCGAACCCGCTCCGTTTCAGCTTGAACAGCGCCGGGCCGGAGAGCCATGCAAATCCTGCGAGGCTGAAAAGGCAGGGGCGTAATACGTCTGACGAGCTAACGTCCGGATAATGCAGTCCGTGCCACAGCGGCTCACTTTCGGCACATTATATCCTCCTTATTGCAGCAGGCTGCAGGAACAATGGCTCAGTGAGAGGGAAGGAGCAGGGAGTGTTAAATGGAGGTCTGACTTACAGTAATCATGGGACCGTTGGCTGCAGAAACGCTAACGCTCACATAGTTCATTATAAGATGACACAACCAATTTGTTGCTCTGGCTGCTGCAATCTACAAAATCTCCCCTGACAAAAGCATTTAGATTAGACTGCTTTCAGGAAGGACTGCGGTGGCATGAACAGTTATACACTAAAACCTGAAAATGAAATCAGTTTTAATTCTCCTCCAGGCAAACATAAAAATGTCCAGGTAAGTCATTTACGGGTTGAATAGCGAGCCAGGAGCGAGGGGTCTCTCTACACCTCCCTCCTTCTCTCCCCCAACGCACACACACACACACACACACACACACACACACACACACACAAGCACATGCACACCCACTCCTCTTTATTGCCTGGTTATTAATCTATTTGTTACATTTTCTCCAACCATTTCTCAAACAATACTGCTTGCTTGTACTTTTCTTCATGAATGCTAATGAGTAGCCCTGAACAACAGAGCCCCACAGAGCACTGAGATTGCTGCTCCAACTTCCTCTCTTGTCCGTGACTTTTTTTCCCTAATGCAATCCACATGTGAATGGAGCTCTCCTGCTGAAATTGGAAGGTGAAATGAAGTGAGGTGCCGGTTTATCTAATATATCTAATTCTGTAATTACTTTCTATTTCACAATGCCTCTAGTCTGCTGGAACCCAGCTGCAATGTAATAAATTGTCCTGGTACATGACCGGTGCTTATAATGCACATTTTAGGTTGCACCAATGAACTCTAATATTGGCACATGAAATTGATTTTTTTTTTTTTTAATTCCAACTCAGATTTGTCTGTCCTCGTCCAATTTCTTCCACCAAACCTGTGGCAGGGAATTAGACGCCAGCATGTCGTTCTCGTCTGTTTCCTCTCCTTTTCTTTTCATTAGAAGATTTTGTCTGTTCCCCCCTGTCACACAGCCCGTACCGACTCCCTGAGAATCACGTCTTCCATCTTTAATGTAAAACGGTTTAAAAGGATCTGTGAAATGTCAGGGAATTCAGATAATGCAGCCAGACTCAGAAGAGTAAAAAACGTTGAATGATAAACAGAAAATAATTCAACTGAGCAATAAAAATCTACTTTTCAGTCAAGTATGTACATGGCTATGTGACAAAAGGATAAGGCATCAAATTATAGTGGTGACACGTACATTACAGGGTAAGGTGCTTTCCATGTAGGCTGTGAGCATGGAGCAGAGAGGAAGGGGGTGGAAGTCCATCAGAGGCTTGTGAAGTCCCTTTCATCCACGCAGGGCCTGAAATGAACACCCGCCACCCACCAAACGCGGGTAAACTGCTGGCTGTGGTGGATGAAATTGTCCTAGTCGCTTGCCATGTTGGCGGCTGCTTGTTCTTTTTTTAACCCTTTGACGTGTAAGATCCAACTGGTATGATCAGTCTGCGGTGGTCTCCGGAGCGTACGATCAAACGCTTGTGATCAGTCTACGGTGGTCTCTGGAGCGTACCATCAAACGGGGGCGATCTGTCTACGGTGGTCCCTGCAGCGCGCGATCAAACGGGTGCGATTATAAATCTGCAGAAAAAAACGCCCAGCCTCGTACATGAAGTCACAGTGCCAGCAGGCCATGATAACACTGACCACGCTATTCTATAAGAAAAGTAAACACATTTAAGATATCAACATTCTAACAGGTCACAGAGTATAACTGCAATGTTAATGCCAGAGCCTGCATCCATGTTTTCAACTGTGTATTCCACACACCAGACAGCTCACTCCAACCACAGCCTAAGATAGCCCTCATCTTACATCCATGTTGCCACTGGTCAAACAGCAGAGCATAGCCACTAACAGTACATCCTCAAAGACCTATAGTATTGGTAACACCTGGAAAAAGTCAACTGCTTATACAGTTGTATATATGGTACCCACTTTAAATGATAGCACATTAGACCTCAATGAGTGCAACTGCACAGATGTTCATGTTGAAAAGAGAAAAGGGAAACAAATCCTAGAGCAACCATGAATCAAGGAGGGACAGAGATTTGTCCTTTCATTCGGCCAAGCTAACATCAAACATCGCTGAACAATATAGCCACATGAGTCATGCCTGATTTTGGAATAGCTTTAATATAACTGGAAAATTACTGTTTAAATGCATGAAGCAGTAGCCATTTTATTCATCAGACGTCCAACTGTCTTATATGTAAGGTATTTCCAAAGTGTACCTACAAACAATGGTACCTGCAAACATCTATTTTTATTTAGTGAATACAGTTTCCATGTGTAGTCAGATTTTCCATCTGAGTGAAAAAAATGTACACAACCCACCATTGCAGACTTATATTCAAACATGTTATAGTCGGTGATATACACTCAAAGGTTGTACCGTGGAATATATATTGAAGTTATGGCTTCACAGCACTACAAAATATGACTCAACAACTGAATTTTCAGCAGGGTGCATTGCACAGGCCGGATGTTCTCTGAGCTCCCAGTTCTGATGGAAGAAAATGTAATCACATACACCCAAGCATGAGTGTGCAGTATGTAGGGCTATGTGTGTATGAGAGAGAGAGAGAGAGAGAGAGAGAGAGAAAGAGAGAGAGAGAGTGTGTGTGCATGAGCACACGTGTATGTGTGTAAGTGAGAGTGTGTGTACGTACAGTATGTAGGGCTATGTGTGTATGAGAGAGAGAGAGAGAGAGAGAGAGTGTGTGCATGACCACACGTGTATGTGTGAAAGTGGAAGTGTGTATGTACAGTATGTAGGGCTATGTGTGTTTGAGAGAGAGAGAGAGAGTGTGTGCATGACCACACGTGTATGGGTGTAAATGAGAGTGTGTGTACGTACAGTATGATGAGGGAATGGGGTGAAGGTGGGGGTGGAGGGTTGATCAGAGAATGGCAGGGGGATTCGCCGTTTTTATGAATCACGTCCGTTTGGAAACGAGCCGTTAGGCCGGCTTTATTGCTCAAATTACCAGAGCCGGTCCTTGTCCTGTTTGCCCTTAATTAACAAGCATTCAATTCCCCTATTAATTAGCACAAGCTATTAGCTATTTTACATCACTCTTCATTTGTAGACAATTAAAAGCCCTATTATTAAAAGCATGCCACACGGTTAATTGTGCGAGTGGCTCATCAGCGAGGCAAGCAGAGAGATTGCTGGGACTTTCGAGGCCGTGAGTCAAGACGCGGGATTTTTAGCAACCTTTTTGTCATCTCTGAGAAAACTTCTGAAATCATTGCTCCTTCCCCTCGTCTACTTTGCTCTAATAAAAACTTCACATGAGCAGTGTTGCCCCCCACTGTTAGAAAAATGATTGCTCGACTTGGATTAATCAAAAACCTGCTTTCTTTCATTATATGATTAAAGGTTTTATCCAATATTATTGCACTTTGCAGCATTGCATCCCCACAATGTTTTACATGATCTCTGGAGAGCTCTCTCAGGAGCCGTTGAGAACAGTTTCTGTTAGTTGTGAAGCTCTGTGGGCTAATGACCACAGCTCTACAGCAGACAAAATGGCTGCTCATTTGGCTGCCATCACTACAGCAGCCCCTTCAGAAGTGGATGCTCCATTCCAAGTTAATGATACACCTAGCATACTGTAAACATGAAAGCATCTTTGGCTTTGCCTGTTTTTAAGCATCAAATTTTGCCCAAAAATGAATAAAAACTGCTATGGAGAGGAACTGCTATACGACAACATATTCCTAGCTTTAAGCTTTCAGTTGATTTTCATTTTGGCTACTGATTTGACAATAACTGATAAACCAGAATTTCCGCCAATATAGTCCCTGAATGTTAAATCATATTCATGTGCGATAGGGTCAAAAGTTATATAACCTCACGCTTGGATAAAGTACAATATATCAAATCATCAATATGTAGTTTCCAATGACTGTAGTTTTATAGGAGAATGTTATGCCCTTTTAGAAAGATTTAGTAATACAGGAATAAGATTAATCAGACTAATGCATCCTTTTACATCACAAATGCATTTCCATTAAGAATTCATACAGCCCTTCTCAGTGTAATCAAAGACCAATGCGAGCCATTACGGAATGAGGCCTGGGGGTCTATGCCAGCCAAGTGGTTTTTCAGCATTGACTTTTGCACTCTCTATTTCCTAACACTCTGATCTGGCCCTAAGAGGCTTAGACCAATGCTAAAATCTGCACCGCCATTTTGGCTCTTATGAAATGTATATGGCACTGACTGAATAGAATCTATGTCCGGCGCACATAAAACAGGGCCTCTTGCTTATTAAGGAAAAGTGTCATCTGGAAATCGGAAACTTGCAAAACGTTAACTGCTACACACAGACAGTAGCCCTTAAGCCTAGGAAAATGTGATTATTCCGGCCTCAGAAAATGTTAAAATTCAATCACTTAGGCTGCTGTAGCAGCTGGCTCATTGGTTAAGCGCAGGAAGAATGCCCCGCCGTAACGAGTAAAAGGATAACCTGATAACCTCATCTGGATATGGCCCGTGTGCGCCCGAGAGCACGGAGGAGCCCCGACCTTCAGGCAATCAGGGACTCAATCTGTACACTTACAGCACCCTGAGTGCCTCCCAGAGCATCTGTCATTCGCTCGATCTTACAGCGCTCATTTAAAATGCGATCGTCAACCAGTGTTAACGACCAGGCAAAATAATCTTAGGGGTAGTGAAAAGCACATCCGGAGTGAAGGAGAGCAAGTGCTATAATCACAGTGTGGACTGCCGGGCAGGGAACATATCACTTCAGGGTATAGGCAGCTAGCCGTTTCCCCCAGCTTTGTCTGTAATGGTTTTCCGTAATTGATCCTGGCTTCCTTTGTTGAGGGAGCGTGGTCATGTGACAAGGCCTGTAATGGCTTTTTTCCAGCTGCCTTTTAGTGTCCCCTGGGCATCATACAGTATATAGTCCATACCTCTAAAACATACTGTGAAATGCCACTTGGAGACAGATGAAACAAAGGGGGATTTCGCTCAAAAAAGGACTCCCCAGTCGGTGGGTATCGGGCCGGGCCGGGTCCTTGCAGCGCTTGAGAAAGACGATGTTTTATTTTATTTTGGGATCTAACCTGCGTGGCGCTCGCCCCTCCCCTCCCCCTCGCTGAGGCATACCTCTTGTACCCAGGGCTTAACGAGTCGGGATAGCAGCTGGGCAGGGCGTGATTGACAGGGCAATTACCGCTAACATGGGCTCTGATGGAGCTGCAGACGTCTCCAAATAGAATTTCACAATTTTGTTGCATCAGTCAGTTACAGGAAGGTTTTGTAAAAAAAAAAGCAGAATTGCTGGACTGATTCAAAGCCGAGCATCTCCGCTTGTGAACCACTTCTGTGTATTCTGTTTATTAAAAACAGAAATTTATCCTTGAGCAAGGTTAGTTTCATCCAACTCTTGCCGAAAGTTATTTTATGACGCAGTGTTGTCAATAAAGCCCCTTCCCATGGGAAACTACATAGGGCTTTTTGTAGTCGCTCTTTACTTATTTTCTTAACTTGCAGGAGAAATATGAAGCCACTTGCTTGAGGGTTAGATGGCTGCAGAATTCAGAGGCTTTTCATAAAATACTTGTCTTTGCATATACCTTAAATATTGAGGTGTATTTGCATAAAATTCAATACCGTGCTTACTGAAGTGACATAAATGAGACTCTAACAGCTTGAAATGGAAATATAATGTATACAGCCAACAAAGGCTTTGTCTGTACATAAAGCAAAAAAAAAAAAGCAGAAAACCTGTTTTAAGAAACTCTCATAACTTCCCTGGCAGATATGCAGAGATGGAAGTAACTCGCCTATTATCGTACGTGCTTCTCCCTCAACGCAGGAGCCTGAAGCAGCTTCTGCCAGTTCAGCCATACTGTCTGTTCCCCACAGATACGGCGCAGTGTAACGCTATAAAAACCCAGGACGCCACCAGCAGAACTGCATTATGCACACTGATTTTTTAATTTGTTTAGGAGGAGAAGCTGCCCGGTAATGCTCCGCTCTATCAATCTAACAAATAAGCGCGCGTGGGGGGCCCCGGTGGCTCGTCCCGCGGTCCGACCGGGCCGCCACCTCGCCCGAGAACAGCACGACCCCGACGCGCTTTCCGCAGACCGCATCCGCAGAGGAGCGTAAAACCCAGCTGACGAGACGAACGGAAAGCCGTCCCTCCTCAGAGCTCCGCATCCGGCGCATATCCTTTTTTTTCTTTAGGTAATAAAAGCGTATGATATTGCCCGTTCTTAATTGGGAAGGTGTGCATGAGGGAACATATGGCACTGCGGCGATGGAGTGGTAATAAGAACCTGAAAAAGATGTAAAATTGAGGTACAATTACCCGCCGCGTTCGGTAGAAAGGAGAGCATTTCAATAGAGATGGGAGTCTGAAAAATAAGAAATGCAAAAATCGGGGCGCAATTACCCTGCCGTGTGCGATGTACAGGAGAGCATTTCAATGGAGTGGAAGTGCTTGCATCACCGGCGCGGAGACGCGCGAGGTCTGAAGAAAGTAACGAGCTATCTCCACAGCTGTAGGAGAAAATAAAATAAAACAACAGGCCTTGTGAGAAAAGAGGGAAGAGCAGGCATCCACGGCTTCAGCGAATGTCCTCCAGCGATTCCTCACACGGCTAGGGGCGGGGGTGGATGAAGGGAAAGTTAAAAAACGCCCTAAGACCCGTCGAACGCACTTCCACCACACTCCCACACACGAGCCACACGCTGCCTTTCATCCGCTTAACTAAGGACTACCCAGGGCCACCGGGGAGCTGCATTACCCAACACCGCTCCCCGGTCCCGTTTTGATAACTATGACCAGGAGCCATTCACGTGACGTTAACTCCTCTCCTTCCCTCTGCCACGATACCGATAGAGTCACACAGAGCCACTGCTAGGTCAACTCCTCTCGCTAGGCCATTTATCACACGCCATAACCTGCTTTCTGTAATTCGGTGTAAATACAGCACTCTATCTCCCCTAATTACCACACCTCTAGGGGCACAATGGATCCCCGCACTTGGCAATGTGTTTTAATCTGATTGCTGTCTCTCACCGGGGAACAGAACCTTTCCCCCGGTATAAAATCTGGGGCCCCAGGAATAATGTTTTCTGCAGATAGAGATAAAGGTTTCAACTTCTGGGTTAAAAGTGACTTCTCCGCCGATAAATACAGAGGTAGCAATCTTTTCACTCTTTCTTACCATCTGTCCCTTGCTCTGTCTGTTTTTTACTCTTTATCATGCCCTGCATACACAGTTTGATCAGACAATCAAAACAGCTTTCCTTACTTATTTCATATCTGTAGCTGTCACAAGAAGATTATCGGTCCTGTTCTGTTTCTTTGCGGTACATAAAAAAATGTAATGGTGCTTAAAACATCTTGACCACTTACTGCTGCATAATTCACTAATTATTTGCTTAAGTGAGCTCACTGAACTTTGTGTCTTCCTTTCAGTGGATTAAAATACCTTTAAACCTAACTAGCGATTCTGCAGTGGATTAAATACTGTGATTATTTAAAGCTATAGTTAGCCAAAGCTAGTTTCTGACATTTCACAATTAGGACTCAGCAAGAGGGCTGTTAAATCACTAATAGCTCATACAGGTACATGTATTAACATTGGTTATTTGAGAAAATATGGATAAGTTACTTAAGAAGAATACAGGAAGGGAATGGAAAGATCCTATTAGCCTTAAATCAGTTGACATGGTATACTTCTATGGTAATACTGTAAATCACTGACACTGTTCAAAGCTACAGCACTCGCTTAGTTTTCAACAGAGCTGTTTCGTGTTTATCCCATCTGCGAAAGTGGTTCACGACCACATTAGCTTTGTCATGACCAATATCGCTTAAACGCTATGATAAAATTCATGCAGGCCAGAGTTCACTGCCTTTTTTTTTTTCCACACACTGCTTAATTAAAGGACACTTTACTTTTTTTTTCCCAGGCACAGTGTCCTCCAGCAATTATCCATATGAAGGGGACCCTCTTGACGTTTTTCACACCTCTGTAATTGCACAAGCGCAGGAAAGATCAGCGCTTTGGCCCCTGCTATTCAGCGCAGCTCTGGAAACAGGGATAGTGAAAAGTGCTGTCTCCCCGGTCTTTCAGGACCGGGCGTCCGACGCTGCCGGGGGCTTCACCGGGGTCAGGCGCCGGGCGCTGGGGTGGCAGGGGCCACGGCTCTGTTTGATTAGCCATCCCCCTGCGCTCATTTGACGGCAGACTGCCTCGCCGTTTGTAGGTAAATGTGCGCTCGGTCAAATCTTTCCCACTTCAGAGCGGTTACCCGCTCATTTCCATGCTGCAAATGGGCCCTTCTTCTTTGAAAGGGGGTTTTACAATGCTACAGCCGCTACAGGGGCTTCACAATCAAAATGACAGCATTGGAGGCCCTTGTCATGTACCGTTGCTTTGGTCAATGGGCATTGTTAAGTTATTCTCAAGTCCTTTGTTAATACTGAAACCATTACTACTAAATGCTATGAAATGTCGGCAATTATTTTCTTTCAAAACAGTAATGGTTTGGAACCATACTTTTCTTTCATGTGGATTTCAATCACCCTCAGTACTACTTACCTGAAGCATAAACTGAGTTAAATGAGTTAGGAAGCGATCGGACTGGACTCCTTACCCCCGTGCAGCGCAGACAAAGCCTACACAAACATGGCGTACACAAGGAAAGAACCGGAATACGAAAAGCCGTGCAGTCTGTTGCACTTTGCAAGCGACTCCATCTAATTGTCTTTTCCCATTAGCCTGTGACCAGTGGTTGGCAGACTTTGACTATTTCCTGTGGCAGATGCCAGCCGTTTCAATGGTTGCCCTTGATAGACTTATGACAGATGTCAAGGCTCCTGTTGAACGGGCACACTCGATCACGCAGGCCTGTTTCACACGTCTGCCAGACCTGCCCGGCCCTGTGACACCACCCCACCTCTGCATCCGTCAGTCTCCGGCTATTACCTTCGACAGCCATCACATAAGCGCCCGGCGTTTCCCATGCAAATGCAGCGCGCATCATCACCGTCTGAATTCTAATGTGTCGGAGGGCTTGGAGGACAAACCCTACTTCCTTTTCAAAGTTAAACTGCGTCTCGGGGGAGCAATGCTGATCGACCGCTAGCTAGCTAGCTGTTGTTTTCATATTGGAACCCACACCATAAAATGATGCAATTAAATGTTTATAAATACATATACACCTGACAGTGAACTGCACAGGATAACATCATACCTGAGAAACAAGCAAGTTAAGAAATAGCTCAGGTATCATCTAGTATCATTCATATTTCAAATATAAAACCATATTTCTGCAAGTTGTTTTATCACACAAACTGTTATTATCTGCACACAAAAATGTGTGGATATAAAAATGTTTTGCTAAAGATGTTGTATATGAATAAGATTGCAGATTCTGAAGTTATTACCACAAGCAGAAGTATTCATTTTGTTGTGTTTTTCTCTGTAGCACCACTGTTGGATTGAAATGTGATCAGGTTTATGCATGGTTCAGTTTTCCCTAAGCTTGGCGCACATAATGCGATTCTTCTGTGAGTTAACCGGACACACCTCACAACTGGACCGCCACAGAATTTGTAGAGTCAGGGCTGACACAGTGTATAACAGAAATTGGGGAATTGCGCTCTGTGCTAAACCTGGACACTCAGAAATTGTTTGGAGCCACACAGTGCTGCCCAACAGTCACTGATGCTGCCCTAGGCACTTATAAAGCACTTACCATAACCAGGACACACAGTCTCCAGCATTTTCAATCATCCTGCCTGGCTGCTTGTTCCCATTCATCGGGCTTCTGTTGTTTGCGGTGGTAGTTGTTTGCAGAAGGATTAAATAAACCCTCATGCTTTCGCAGAGCTCAATAAATTCCTCACTATTCCTTTCTACTTCTGTCCAGTGTAAGTTCTGGCGTGTTTTGAATGGTATCTTTCTTATTCTACATTCTACAGCTGCCTGACTGGTTTTCGTAGCAGTCCTATAAGAAACACTTACGGCTAATGGAAAATAGCTGTTTTTCGCGAGCATATACTTCATCGGTTATTTTTCATTGACTGTTAGGGTTCCCCCACTCCTCTTCATACACCATAAACATGAATTAGCAAACATTTCACAACTGCTTCATGCTTCACTGCTGTATGCACTCCTACTTTGTACAATGCTAAAAGATAAACTGTCATCATTAGTAGGACCTGACACACTATTCAATCCCATGTGTCAAGCTGTCACAATTTCAGCATGTACACAATATATTCATGCTATATCGTTTCCAAAATGCATTTAATATTAAATTTAATCAATGATGTGGTTCCCCACTGCCATTATTTGCCATCATTTAGATAATTGTAGTACTTATTTTCTTACTGTTACTGTTACTATGGATATTTTTCTGTGGTCCATCTGGATGAGGGAAAAGTAATCACAAATCCCAACTCCTGTAGCAACTACCGCACTCCTACCAAAAAATATATGCCACTTCCTTGCATATATTTTACTCATTACATTACATTAATGGCATTTGGCAGACACTCTTATCCAGACGTACAGTTGATTAGACTAAGCAGGAGACAATCCTCCCCTGGAGCAATGCAGGGTTAAGGGCCTTGCTCAAGGGCCCAACGGCTGTGCAGATCTTATCGTGGCTACACCGGGATTAGAACCACTGACCTTGTGGGTCCCAGTCACGTACCTTAACCACTACACTACAGAGCGCCCTTATTCCACCCAAAACTCAAGGATTATGCCCATCATAATACTGCATTCTGTATGTTCACAGCCTGTATTTGTACAAGGCGCTTGTTTTTGTTCAGAACAGTGTGGTCTTTATATCATCACAGTGAGTAGATAGTGGGTGTTAATTTATTAGATGACTGGATCCATGTAAACTGATCCTTTGTGGATCTGCGTAGCATCTGCTCTGAACTGATGTTGACGAATGGGCAGCGTGAGCCTAGTATGGGAAATTCAAACGGAATGCCACCTTTAAAATAACATGCCTTCTTCCATCTCCCCCTGCCGGGAACCGCTGTTTGATGTTTGCGTATGCCAGGCACATCTAAGCTGTGCAACGGATCTGTGTTCCCTTTAAATTCGACAGCAGGTGCGTATGAGCGCGCCTGAAATTGACGAGAATCACCGCATGAATAAATCAGATAAGATGCTTATCGGTTCAGAAACAGCGCGCTGACTGGACAGACAGATGAAAGAAAGGCACCTCTGGTTTTACTGTGCTGCGATAGACCAACACAAGGCAGCAGATTCACCCACTGTATCCTAAGATAGCCGCCATTTAGAAGAAAGGACTGCGTGTATTCTCAAATCAACATCTACCACTGCCCTGCCGTAAGATCCTGCTATGACCAGCTTGGAATGCCAGATACCAGATGTTTCAAACCATAGCTTGAGCTGGTCAAACCATGTTGAGTATAGAGCTGGTCTAACTGGCCAACTAGCGACCAGCTGTTTCAAAACCTAGCTTGATCAGTTTTGGTTTTTTTTGCAGGGTGGCCCTCTCATGTCCATGACATCATTGTCATGGAAACGATATCCCAGGTAGAATACTGTATCTCCTTGTCATAGAACTTAAAGCATTCAAACGAAAAGCATCCAAACCATCAAAGCCTTGAGAAATTGTAAAAGTAGCAAAACATTACGAAAGAAGACAAACAAAAGTCTTGATTTCCAGCCACCACATACACATCCAGAAAGCAGTATGTAGATGAGATAGCGTATAATCGCCTGGGATGCAAAGAGTAGACAAACAGTATAGAAATGCACAGAGACGAAGGCAATGGATCTGAGATGTGATGAGCTCTGCAGCATGCTGTGAAATATAAATCACTGTAACAAACACTGAAATAATCTGGGAAGCTGCCTTATGTGTTTATAGCTAAACCAGCATTGCACATGACATCAAAAGACACCCTTGGGTTAGTTCTACGTTTGTAATCTGGGTATGCTCATTATTATGTCAAAATACATATGTATGTCTCTTGGCATTCGCTGAAATGAAGTATTGATGGTCTAAGCGTACAGGAAAAGGCTGTGGGTTTTTGGGTTTGTGTTCGTGCAAAGGCACTGCTTTCAGTGTTAGCTCTACTTCCACGTAAAATCAAAAGTCCACTACGTAAATAGTCAGAAAGTGACACTGTGATCCTGAAGCAGAGATCGCACTCACCATTTCGGTCGACTTGTGGACTTCACCACTGGAGACATCCCATCGCGGTACAGGCTTTTGGTCTTGCTGAAGTTGACTATGTTGAAAATCACCCTCTGGAAGACACAATGATGCGTCCCATTACAATTGGACCACGTTCTTCATGGTTGAAAGGGAATATTGCTGTGCAATTGTATTGTGCACACCAGTGTAGGAACACCATGCTCATCTGCTGCTTCACATGTCAGCTCTGATGTATTTCAGCTGTAGAGTGTAATGATATGTATTGGGTTCAGCGGCATTTGACAGATGATGTGTACAAAGCATTCAATGGAGTTACTGTGGTGATATAACATATTGCTTTTTTTTGTCGTTCGGTGACCATTTACAAACGGGGGACATTATTTCCAGGTGTTATATTTGCAGCATAGCATCACTGGTCGTAAGCAGGCAGAATTGCTCTTTAATAATATAACAGGTGTCTATTGCTCGCCTTGAGTAAAACCACAAAGCAATAACAGGCTAATTGCTCAAATGTTATATCACAAAAAGATCTTAATTGGTTCAGATTGGTTCTGTTGGGTCAACAAACACTTTATTCGGATAAGACAGCCTTTGAGATCGAATTTGCATCGCTCTAATGAGCATTGCAAGGGCATTACATACAACTCAAACAAGCATCGTGATGTCTGGAGAGTGGGACTTGTATTACGAGGGTAATTCAAATTAATGTTCCTATGTGAAAAACGATCCTGTTTTTTTTACTGTTTCCTTCTGCATATGCTTGTGACTGCTTTTAAGCTGAACATTCTGAACTTTATTTCATGCTGGTACTCATTCAAAGTTACACTGGAAACAAGGTTTTATGACCTGTTTATGACATTAAAGCTAGTTAATAAATGCAAATCTGGCATATTGTTCCCTGAAGTGGATAAGAACCCATCTTAAAATAAAAGAAAAAGGGGAAAGGGGGAGCTCCCAGATAAAATAGAGCCCATAAAATGGAGCACATAAAATAGAGCCCATTTTAAAAATGAAGGAAATGTTCCGTCTGACCCAATTAAACTTTTTAAAGAGAAAAAAGTTAAACATTTCTAACTGTGCCACATAGCCTCAATCCGACTTAAAAGCAACAAGCTCGTAATGTTACTGTGACACTTTATTAGCCGGGCTCACCACGAGAGACAGGCTTAACATGTAACAGCGTAAGTCTTCCCGTAGTGAATGGCGATAAGCAAGTCGGCTTCAACAGAATGGATGCATAACTGGATAAAGGGAAATATGAAAGGGAATCACCTTTAGATGGGACGTATCTGCGGAGACAGATACGGTTTGTGTTCCTGCAGGAACGAGAGCCCGGTGGATGGGTGTGCTGAAGCGGACAAGCCACCGGTGGGGACAGCTCGGCTTTAAAAGACGCCTTCACGGCTGGGCGGGTAATATTTCATGCTTTCCCCCCTTTCCTCCAGGAACCAGATAAGGATCGGGGGGGGGGGGGGGGGGGGGGAAGGGGGAGGGCTCGCAAATAAATAAATAAATAAATAAATAAATAAATAATGACGATAATAATATGGCGTCGCGGTAAATGACTCCCATTGATAGACCGTATCAAATTACTAACTAACTCCAGGTGGTGGAAGTTAGCTGTGTGCCGCTGAAATCCTATTACCCCCCCCCCCCCCTCTTCGCCGGAGCAGGGATTGTGGCGGGCCGATTCAGACCTGGGTAAAATGACATTTAACTGATGTTCAGACTGGCAGCAGGCTCCTGTACGGCGGAGATAAGACCATCGCTGCTGGCATTTCAATTACACTTTACTGCCCCGCACATCTGCTGCCAGCCCAGCCTCAGCCTTTCCTCCGCCGAACACGCCGTCCTCTCCCTCGGCCCGGCCCTCTTTCTTCTCCCTCCGCACATTCAGATTGTCTTATTTAGCGCTAGCGTCTCGGGCCTGTAATCTGTGTGCGAGGCGTGTTAGGCTCGGGCGGGGAGACTGCTCTCTACGCGGCGTCAGCGGGGCCTGCAGGAGTCCCAGTGTTTCTGCTGCCAGGGCCAGGTGATTAATAACAGGGCCCGGGTTCTGAAGCCCGCTCCCGGAGCTGATAACACAGAAGAAGAACGCTGTGGACAGAGCACTGCATGCAGGGGAGGAGGAGGACGGCTCTGCTTTCCCGGTTTACGGGAAGTCTCGCTGATTATGGGCGAAGAAACCCTGCAGGTCATTTTACACTTGCTAAGGCACCCCGAACTTATATAAAATGGAAAATACGTGAATGGAAATAAATGAGAGCGGTTAATACGGCTGCGCTAATTGAAATAGTCAGGCTAGGCGCTGGAGGGCTGTGAGTGTGAGCGGGTTTGGCCCTTGTTACGTCAGTGTAATCATACCTTCATCGGCTCGTCTGCTACCATAAGCAATCACTCACATTCGCTGGGAACGGTGATGACAAGAGGGCAGGGGAGCTACACTGGAGGGTCATCACACAGCAATCCAATTTCCTCACATCACGCTCGCCGCCAGCAGTTTATCATAAACTGATAAGCATTCCGGTCTCGTGTTTTGGAAAATTGGTATTAGTGGTTATTGCTTTTTTTTTTGTGTGGTACATATCACTTTTCTAAGTAACACCGCTGCTCCACGCTAGATAATGTCACTCCAGTCAAATACATCATGGTGAGCAGAATTTGACTGACTCGCCACTGACTCTCACCACCCCACTGACATCATGTTCTGTCAGAATAGGGGAGAGAAAGAGGAAATGCTAACGTAGCGAGTTCTTTTTATCTCAGGCTCATTAACTGGCCTGTGTGACATGCACAGCCCGCTGCAGCCTCGTCCCACGCCAGCTCACTGGCTCTGTGGGCCTCCTCTCCTGTTATAGGGCTGTTGACACACAAAGTGCCCGTTTGGCCTGTCAGACAGTCGTTTTGATGAAATGTGCCAATTCTTTCCTTGTCAATCCCCGTTCATTCAAAGACAAAACCCACCACCATAAAGGCAAAGAGAAACTGTAGACTGATTACAAAACATTTTGAAATGATGAATTATTTTAAGTGTATTTAAATCTTCCGGGAAAAGGTTCAAGCATTCGATATTAGACTAAATATTGAAAATAGTACGTCCAGAAAATGACCACAGAAGCCACTATGTTTGCTGTAGAACGAAACCCTTTGTAACTAATAACTAAAGAGTAGCTTGACAAATGTACAGCACCAAAGGAATTTAAAATCCTCCACTGGGGACATTAATGGGTTAAAAGCCACTAGTGTTTGTTGTCTGCAGAAGTTCCGTTCCAGGAGCCGGGGAGTGAAAATGTGAGCATGTCTTCTCCTCGCCCTACCACTGACCTCCACACAGAAAAGCACTCAGGCCTCCCAGGCTCAGATAACCTAGCTCGAGCTCCCCTGCAGAAATAGCTCCCTGCGTGAACCGCTGTTTGGGGCCAGCGGCTCCTCTTGATACTCATCGATCTGCAGTCCTACCTGCTCAGGGAAGAGCGACCATGAAATATTTAAGAAGACATCGGAAACTAAGAGACGGCGCTAATCGGTGGAACATGGCTGTGCAAAAGCATAGTGCCGTCATGAAAAGCAAAACATTTTAACGACGCGCTTTGCTTTGGGGGTCAAATGCGATACTTGTGTGTGAAAATACACAGGTGTGAAAAGAAGAAAAACCCTAAACAATGCTCCCATTTACTGAACTGTATACGCACAATGTTTCCACCCTCCTCTACACCTCACCCGATCAAGACCCGAGTGTCAAAACGTTGTGTGTATGCAGTGCAGTAAATGGGAGCATTTAAGAGGAGCGTGCAGGGTTTTTCTTCTTTTTACGTTCAAACTATCCTACAGCTCCAGCACTTACGGAAAGACTGCCTTTCCCCCTGAAACACACAGGTTTAGTGTGCACACTGAGCACGAGTCATGAGTCAGTGGGGGTTAAGAGAGGACTGTGGAGTGAACAGGGCCCTCTCCCCTCTGTGGTACGCACTGGGGGAAGGAGGAGCAGCCTCTTACCACTTCAGCCCCACCGACTGTGCCCCTCACAACCACACACCTGCTCTTACGGGATGTGTACTGGCAGCTCTTCTCAAGGCTCTTAGCGCTTGATGGCTTGCAAATCACTGCAAGCGTACCTGCAGCAGCTTCACACTGTCTGATGTGGCCCCAGGCAGAATAGAGAGAAGGAGTGGAAGGAGCTCCACCACCACGGGCGCCCTCACCCCTGAAGTGGGGCGGCAGTGCGCTGTGATGGTTGGGTAACTGGGCTCATATCCAAAGGGTTGCAGGGTTGATTCTCAGGTAGGACACTGCCAAGGTACCCTTGAGCGAGGTGCTTAACCTGCATTGCTTCAGTGATGTTAGAGGACTGGGTTACAGAGGTCTGCAAATGTTTCATATAGCTGTTTTGCTGCCTACTATCCTTTTGTATCGTATTTTGTACTGTCTTTTATTGTATTATTGCTATTGTTGTCACTTGTGAATTTTTGTAAACAGGGCTCTCCTGAAAAAGAGACTCTCATATACACGTATTACTTATTTTTTTGACTTATGAAGTCTTCTGCTGCTGGAACCCATCCACCGCAGAACAGGATGTTTTTTGCACCATCCTCTGCAAACTCTAGAGACTGTTGTGCTTGACAATCCCAGGAGATCAGCAGTTTCTGAGATACTCAAATCACCCTGGCTGGCACCAATAATCATTCCATGGTCAAAGTCACTTAGATCACAGTTCTTCCCCATTCTGACATTTGGTCTGAAAAACAGCTGAACCTCTTGACCACGTCTGCATGGTTTTATGCATTTACATTACATTACATTAATGGCATTTGGCAGATGCTCTTATCAGGTACAGTTGATTAGACTAAGCAGGGGACAAACCTCCCCTGGAGCAATGCAGGGTTAAGGGCCTTGCTCAAGGCCCCAACGGCTGTGCGGATCTTACTGTGGCCCAGTCACGTACCTTAACCACTATGCTACAGGCTGACCATTTAGTTGCTGCCACATGATTGGCTGATTAAGTATTTGCATTAACAAGCGGGTGTACAGGTCTACCTAATAAAGTGGTCACTGAGTGTATATCCAGAAGGGGTAAATATGACAAAAATGTAAAATAAATTAAAAATATATATCCAGCTGTATAAATGGATCCTATGTTATAAAAAAATTAATTTAAAAAAAGTTGTGTTTTTCTATCTAAATAAGGAAGTGGTCAATGAGCAGCTTGGAGACACCAGAATGGGGTCCACAGGAAGAGATGTTTCACAGTTATTGTGTCTGAGCTCCACACTATGTGCACAGTCTTTGGAAGCCGCCTCAGAGAGGTGGTTTCATGAGGAGGTGATGATGTTCGGTGAAACCACTTATGCTGCTCAGGCTGTGTCAACTGAGGCTATGTATGTACTAAAAAAGATGTTTACTTTGCTTTGAAATTGTCCCGGCAAAAAAATTTGAAAGGATAAAAGGAAGTTTTGAGTACCTGCTGTTTATCTTGACAATTACCGAGTACTCGAGCTTCAATTCTTACCAGAAGACAAATATTTATTCCAATGTTTATTTATTATTTTTGTGGGAGAGAGTAAGAGCGCCCAGAGCTATCAGATTTGGAGAAGTGGTGACAAGCTCTTTTACAGGAGCCCTGAGACCTTTTGTTTGGTGAGGCATTGGGAGCCTTTTGTATCTTTTATTCCATTAGAGAACTAAGAAATGCCGTGCTTTCCAATGTTTCGTGAAGGGCAATTTATTACTCCATTGTATGGCTATGCACAATTTTACCGAGTTTAATTACGCCTTTCCCATTGAGTGACTGACGTTCCGGCGCAACACCCTGGAGACAATGCGAGGGGTCAAACACAGGGAGGCAATAATGCGCTCTGAAATATAAGAGAATTCCACAAGCCTACTGACTTATTCTGCAAGAAGTTCAGGGGAAAAGTTTCTGTGTTGAGGATATGCGATGTCTCTCTAAACAGATACAAAATGTGAAACTGATATGGCGACTTTGGATGTACGCCTAAAAGCTTGAACTATATGCGAAACGTATATTCATGGGGAATACATGTTTAACATGGGGAGAGCCAGGTGTGTGTTTGTGTGTGTGTGAGTGCGTGCGTGCGTGCATGTGCGTGCGTTCATGTGTATGTGCGTTTGTTCGTGCGCGTGTGAATGTATGTGCGTATGAATATTACCGTTCTTCTACGTGTGTGAGAATATGCTTATGTTCGTCATCACACTTCTGTATAGCCTCACATACTGTATGCAAAGATCCCTCTGCCTCCCCTTCATTACATGGAGTGTTTTAACAGCCTCTGGGCAGTGCGGCTCATACAGCCAAGCTCTTCAGCTCGCTGGGAGGACAAAAGTCTCTTTATTAGTCAAGGATTCATTTCTCTCCCGCGGAGTTTTAACCCGCAGCCAGATAAATATGAAAGCGGAGGCTCTGTACATGCCATGTACCTGCGCTCACATACAGTCCAGACCTCTGCTGTCTCCCGCGTGCGTCTGCTTCCCATCAGCAGAAATAAAGAGCAGGGAGATGCGCCCTGACAGCCTCTGCTTTTAATATTCACCTTGGCAGCAAAAAAGCCTCCACGCTCTAAATATAAAGCACAATCTCCGGTCTCCCGAGGAGGCCTGCCTTTTATTTTATTTCTTTTATTTTAAACCAGTAAATCATTTCTGAGCCCCGGCTACGCTGATTCCAACCCCCGTGATTTTAAAACGACTGCGACTCCAACAGGTCCCCTCACCTCGGCCGGCCGGAGCTCGACGGAGAGCGGTCGCTGCCGAACGCAGCGCGTTCTTAAAGGAAGGCACGGACAGAGCCGACGCGCGCCCTCCTTCAGAGCCTCCCGCTTTAAACGTGGCAGAGTTCATTTGCTCAGTCTAGCAGCTCTCTCCATCTCTCTCCCGCAGCATTTTTTGCTCGGGGTACCCCGTCAAGCCACTCCGGAGCGGTGAAATTGTCACGAGTGATGGATGACTATCAACCTTCTGCTGTCTTCCGGCCGGCTCCTGGGAGATTTACAGGCCCGCTGACTACCAGGCATGAAAACCAATCTCTTTCTCTCTTTCTCTTCCCCTCTCTTCTTCCAACAGTATCTCCCTCTCTCGCTCTCTATATTTCCTCAATTCCTCCATTTTTCACTAGAACAGAGTCTCAGCTCCCGAGCAGCTTGAGAATGTCTCATATAGCATGCTAATGCGCACATATGTTCAGAAATGCATGTGTGTGAATGTGTATGAATACATACAGCACACACGTACACAGAAACACACAGAAAACACTGGAATAATGAGTAAGGACATTTACAGACAAATGCACACAGACGCACACACACACACACACACACACACACACACACACACAGCCACACCCACACCCACACACACACACACACACACACACACACACACACACAAACGGAAGATAAAGGTCCAATGTAATCTCCTCACTGGTACATACTGTACAACTGAACTGCCCCCAGTTTCCCCCTCTGCCCAACTTCTCCACAGGCCAGGTCTCTGTGAATATCCATCTCCATGCTGTAATTATAGCATCAAAAAGGTGCCGGGCTAATTGTGCTCTCAAAATAGTAATTGCTTTATTATCCTGACTATTTTGGTGCACGTAATGATCGTTAGAAGGCATTATGTTAATGCAATTAAATGGTTGCATTATTATTCTTCCCCATCTAATTGAGGGTACTTTGCATGGCCAATTCTTTAAGCAGGCAACACTACATCTCCGCAGTCCTAGGGGCCACGGAGTCGGAGGAACCGCGAGACGTCCAGCGGACACGATCAGTGTCCACACTAGATATCTCGGGCATGTTGTGCTGAGGCCTCGGTCACATTATGCATGATTTGTGAGGACCCCAGCCGCTTATAAGACACACACGCAGGGAGCTACTTCCCCCCCGGTGGCCGCAGGCTGGGCAGAGTGGCAAGCCCATTAACAGCCACACAGCAACATATCAACACGCCATTTTCTCAATTTACACATTCAGCCTATAGACACCGGGACCCATTATTCATGTGTGTGCTGTAAAATTATAATCATGCAGCCCCGTGTTTACCGCATATTTCCATATATTAAATAACCTCGCTGAATATTTTCAAGCCTTGATCCAGGCACAACAAAAAAAGATAAAACGCTCGATAAAGACACCGCTTATTGAAAATTAATTGCAGCTGGGCATGTATTTACCATCATAATACTAAATTCTTTTTTTATGTGAGGTATACATGCATAGTAATGGAGGCAATGTTACAAAACTAATGTTAGTACAATCCACAGTACATATGGAATAAGCCTATATATTAGTCTCATAGTGCTATGAATATGGAAAATTCTGGATAATACTAAATAGGTGTTCAAAAAGAAAAGGCGACATACTGACACAGTACAAAATAGCAGCAGGTAAATTCCACATTAGGCAGTTCTTCAACACCAGTCTAAGAGCATGTAAGTGTATACTGTAAGAACATATACCGTAAGTGTGTACTGTGATTGGGCTCAGCCCCCTATTCCGAATAAGGCTGAAATGAGGAAGTGCGTATTCACCTACCAATCAGCCTCAGTCTATTCTGAACCAGGTCCGATATTATCACGTTTATTTATATTCTGCGGCTCATAAAATTGCTATATTTCTGAGGACCTGGAATCCCATTGCCGTGCCAGAAGAAATGCATTTATTTATTTTGGTCTATTTTTGCGGCGGAGCGTAGATTGAGTGTGATTGACGAAGATGGTGGGGAGCGATGAGCGCACAGTCTGGACTGAAGGCTGAAGCACGCCATCGCACACGGCTAACCGCTTCCTCCAGGCTAACCGCTCTCACAGGCTAAACGCTTCCTCCAGGCTAACCGCTCTCACAGGCTAACCGCTTCCTCCAGGCTAACCGCTCTCACAGGCTAACCGCTTCCTCCAGGCTAACCGCTCTCACAGGCTAACCGCTTCCTCCAGGCTAACCGCTCTCACAGGCTAAAAGCTTCCTCCAGGCTAACCGCTCTCACAGGCTAAACGCTTCCTCCAGGCTAACCGCTCTCACAGGCTAAACGCTTCCTCCAGGCTAACCGCTCTCACAGGCTAAACACTTCCTCCAGGCTAACCGCTCTCACAGGCTAAACGCTTCCTCCAGGCTAACCGTCCCTCCAGGCTAACCGCTCTCACAGGCTAAACGTCCCTCCAGGCTAACCGCTCTCACAGGCTAAACGCTTCCTCCAGGCTAACCGCTCTCACAGGCTAAACGCTTCCTCCAGGCTAACCGCTCTCACAGGCTAAACACTTCCTCCAGGCTAACCGCTCTCACAGGCTAAACACTTCCTCCAGGCTAACCGCTCTCACAGGCTAAACGTCCCTCCAGGCTAACCGCTCTCACAGGCTAAACGTCCCTCCAGGCTAACCACTCTCACAGGCTAAACACTTCCTCCAGGCTAACCGCTCTCACAGGCTAAACGTCCCTCCAGGCTAACCGCTCTCACAGGCTAAACGTCCCTCCAGGCTAACCGCTCTCACAGGCTAAACGCTTCCTCCAGGCTAACCGCTCTCACAGGCTAAACGTCCCTCCAGGATAACCGCTCTCACAGGCTAAACGTCCCTCCAGGCTAACCGCTCTCACAGGCTAAACGTCCCTCCAGGCTAACCACTCTCACAGGCTAAACACTTCCTCCAGGCTAACCGCTCTCACAGGCTAAACGTCCCTCCAGGCTAACCGCTCTCACAGGCTAAACGTCCCTCCAGGCTAACCGCTCTCACAGGCTAAACGTCCCTCCAGGCTAACCGCTCTCACAGGCTAAACACTTCCTCCAGGCTAACCGCTCTCACAGGCTAAACGTCCCTCCAGGCTAACCGCTCTCACAGGCTAAACGTCCCTCCAGGCTAACCGCTCTCACAGGCTAAACGTCCCTCCAGGCTAACCGCTCTCACAGGCTAAACGCTTCCTCCAGGCTAACCGCTCTCACAGGCTAAACGCTTCCTCCAGGCTAACCGCTCTCACAGGCTAAACGCTTCCTCCAGGCTAACCGCTCTCACAGGCTAAACGTCCCTCCAGGCTAACCGCTCTCACAGGCTAAACGTCCCTCCAGGCTAACAGCTCTCACAGGCTAAACGCTTCCTCCAGGTTACCCGCTTGCTCTCACGCCGAATCCACTGCTGTCAGGCTCAGGCTCTTCTGGGGCTGCTCTCCATTGTGGATGGCGTGTCCGGTCTGGCGCAAACACAGCGATCGGCCCGCCCCGCCCGGGCGGTGTGAAGGTCGGCGGCGCGCGTCCGCTCTCTCCCCGCATTTGGGATCCGGCCCGTCGCCCGCATTACAGACTCCAAGCCCCGCCGACCTTTGCGGGGGCGACCAATGACGCTGCCGCGCGGCAGCAGATGGGCGGCGAGCGGGGCCAATCTGACCCCGCTCTGCCAGCCGGTTGTTGGCCGTGCGGCCGGTGTCAAACGCTTTTTTATTTAGCCACTGGCGGCTGCGCGGCCAAAACAGGGCTTACAGCGAGCATGAAAGTAAATATGTTATTTTTCCTTTCCCCCCCGATCTGCATTAATTACAATACGCCCCTCGGTCAAGCTTGACACGCTGCCAAAACCCACAGGGCAAAATATGAGTCATTTTGAGATTAATAATGCATCACTGTCTAGAGGGTAAGTGCCAACATCTGAGGCCGAACCCAGGATCCCGGCTATAAATAACACCTCCAGAACAGTGCAGCCGACTGCAGCCAGCAGGTGATCTCTCATAGTGTACTGTTAGCATGAATATGCATTATGTGTGAGGAGGCAGGTAAATAAACACATCGGGGGTTTTCCGGTGGTAGTACCCGAGGGCTTTCCACCCCCTCCGGTCCAGCTGTGTGAGGGGAACAGCGAGGCGCTGCTGGGGTACGGGCCCTGACATTCAGCCGGGAGCTGCGGCGGGGACGCGCTGAAGGAGAGGAGGATACCAGGCTAACTAGCGCGTTTCCGCCTCCGCTTCTCCTCGGTAATTGCACCCCAAAAACACCAAAACAAAGACCGCTTTGAGGGGAGGGGGTGGGCGGGGGGCACAAACCGGGGTCAACAGTTCCAACAACAAGGGGTTCCAAGGACATCACAGCCCTGACAGCAGTGCTGCGTTAGCAGGAAGTGATGTCACAGGTCAACATTTTTAATTCGGAGCGCTCCCCGGGGGGTGTCGACCCCCGCAGCCTTGCAGGATCAGCAGTGGCCGCCGAGGAGGCTCCACACCAGCGCCTCGGAAGAATATCAATCCGTCTCCCCCACGCCTCTCGTTAATGAATCAGCGGATTGTGAGGGTGTGCCTCCCGGTTTTAACCCTTTGGCTGGCTCCCCCACGCCTCTCATTAATGAATCAGCGGACAGCGAGGGTGTGGATCCCGGTTTTAACCCTTTGGCTGGCTCCCCCACGCCTCTCGTTAATGAATCAGCGGACAGCGAGGGTGTGGATCCCGGTTTTAACCCTTTGGCTGGCTCCCCCACGCCTCTCGTTAATGAATCAGCGGACGGCGAGGGTGTGGATCCCGGTTTTAACCCTTTGGCTGGCTGCAGCACTGCATTGTGGGGGGACTCTCCACCGCTCTGTGGAGCGGGCGCTGGCGTTTGATTGAGAGGCTGTAAAAAAGCAATCTCCTGGACCGAGGGCTCATCTGCATGCGCGCGGCGCGGAGGCCCGCACGCCGCCCAGGGAGACTGTTAAAACATGGCATGTAGTTTATAACGCAGCCGCGCCCATTTCTGCTCCGAGGGGCTCTCTGTCTGCCGCTGATGGGAACAGAGCGGGAACGCACCGTTCTGCTGCATCTGCTCTCCTCAACGCCAGGGAGAGAGACAGAGAGAGAGAGAGAGAGAGAGAGAGAGAGAGAGAGAGAGAGAGAGAGAGAAGAGAGACAGAAGAGAGAGTGAGTGAGAGAGAGAGAGAGAAAGAGAGAGAGAAGAGAGAGGGAGAGAGAGAGACAGAAGAAAGTGAGTGAGAGAGAGGGAGAGAGAGAAGAGAGGCAGAGAGAAACAGGGATAGAGGGATAGAGGAAGGAACGGAGAGAGAAAGAGAGAGGGAGAAAGTGAGAGGGAGAGCTGAGGAGGGATAACAGGCTCAGCCACTATCACTGGAGAAACGGCTTTGGTAACAGCTGAACCAGAAAGGTGGGAATGGTGCTGGTGGTGGTGGTGGTGGGAGGGGGGGAGAGATCAAGTATCTAATGGCTTTTTGTGATGCCTCTATGCTATTCCTACTTTGCCACGGCTCACAATTCATAAAATACCTTGCTATTTATCGAATGCATGATTGCATTAATGCACAGAATAACCTTTCGAAAATCACGCGTAACAAAAAGTGATGGTGTTCCGCAGTTGACTGATTAAACTCTGATATCCGTGGAAAATTCCACACCCTCCATTGATTCTGAGGGGAAAAAAAATCAATGAACACACGTGCACACACAACGAGAAACAAAAGAACACACAAAAACGTGCCACAAGTACAGCGAACTGCATATTTATTTGCGCATTAATGGTGGAATACCATCATAAGTTCTGTCTAGCGTTTAGCTAAAACGATGAGAATCATGGCTAATTTTTCATGCGTCACAAAACCAATACTCATCGTAGGTTTTCATTTATCAGGTTCCAGTCCCTTCTGGATGGTAGGAAAACGAAGATGCTGTGAAAAATGAATGCATGACAGTATTGACTACCAATAGCCTGAAATAATAGAAGAATCAGTAGGAATTGTGGAGCCCAGAGTGTAGGCCTCACATTAACCACATACCAAACATAAACGCAGTCCCTGAAGCGTGAAGTCATGAACAACATTATATAAGGGTGAGAATATTTTCACGGTCTATTATAAATTATATGTGTTTTAAATTAATTCTGTTCTATCAAACAACGCTGACCAGCTGCAATTTAGTGAGGCATATCACACTGCTTCACACGGCCTGGTCCAATCAAACGAGACATTTAAATGAGCAAGCACGTGATTGATGAGATATGCGCCCACGAGAGTGCGTGCTCCTGACAAATAAATTTAAAGAGCCGTTGAAAAAAAATCAAGATCTGCGCAATGTTACCTCCTTTACCGCATCGCGTCACATTTAGCATAGGTTTCCTTCAGACAGACAGATGAGAGAGAGACACAGATACAGAGTAATAAGAAAACACAAATGCGATGAGGTACGATATGAGCAGATAAATAAACAGAGCACAGCTCCCTTCAAAGCCAATATGCGTTTGAACGTAACCTTAAACTGTGAAAGAGACGGAATATTTGATTTTCACATTTGCCGCACCCTGAATTAACCATGAGATACACTAGTTCACAAAAATGAAATAGTTATTTTTGCGAACCACTACCCTTGCCAACAAACAGATTGCAGCATGTATACAAAAGCAAACAGTTGAGTCGTCCCCGGTTTCCTGTGGTAAGACCAGAAATGGAATAAAAACCAGCCATTTTAATGGTTCTGTACAGTACACAAAATGTTTGCTTTAGCTACATGAATGGGAATTTTTCAGGGGAACTATCCTGAAGGCGTCACTACAAAATTACAGTGGCTGACACGCTGAAAAATATATATTCCAGGAAAGAAACAAGGAACTATGAAAGCAATTTCCAGATAGCCAATTTAGGCAAAAAAAAAATGGCAAAAAACTGTTACGTATATTGCCATACCAGCACCGTGGTACCTTCATTTGACCTATCATCACAGTACTTTACTTTCCAGACAAAACATGGCTTCATTTCAGAACAAATGTGCTCTCTATATTGGCAGGCTGGTAGGGTGGATTTCCGACCACATAAATGTTCCCTCAAAAACCTAAAATATTACCTTCAGAGCAGTGGTGTACTTATGCTTTGTGCTCTGTAGAAAATAAACCAGTAAATAATAAATAATAGGCACACTGGTAGTTGGACAGTGTGCTGTGTCAGAGCAGGCTGTGCTGTGTACACATTGTTATGATGCCACAGGTCTGATGGGGTCTGTGGGGACCCCGCTCGGGCTCCCTGCACAGCTGACACAGCACTGCGGTGAGTGTGTGAGCTGTGTGTCTGAATGACGCAGGTCCACGGGGTCTGCTCTGCGTCAGCCAGCACGCACACACACACACACACACACACACACACACTTGTGTACAGACACACACACATACACACGCACACTCGTGTACAGACACACACACATACACACACACGCATGCACACACACACTCACACGCATGTGCGCACATGCGCACACACACGTACACACACTCACGCGCACGCACACACATGCAGGCACGCACATACACGCGCACACACACGCATGCGCACACACATGCACACACACACACACACACACACACACTATCACCCTCCAGAGCCCAGGACACAAGACACACATATATAAGCACATGTGCACACCCACACATACAAATGAGCACATGTGCATACAAACATGCACACACACTCTCACACATGCACACGCACGCACAAACATTTGTGCACAGGCACACAAATACACACATGCGCTGATATACCCACATAGGCATATTATGATATTTACATTATATACACATAAAACATAACAAAATAGATGTATGTGTTTAGTTGCTCTTGTGAACAGCAGAGGCCTTTCAGTGCTTGAAGCAATAGAAGAATGCTCATTATCTTTCATCCTATGCTCTATTTGCCAACTGTCCAGGTGTTATGAAAGTACTGTTAATATTAGTCTGGAACCAATGACAAAACATTTTATAGTGTTTATGAAATATAGAAGAAAAACAATGCTTCGAGGGCACAACCAATATTGACAGAGTATCATTCTAAAGAACTCGCAAAAATCCATGTTTGTGGGAGCTGTTAGCATATCATGGCTACTGAAATGTGTGCATGCATCTGGCAGCTACAGTATCACACAACCATAAACCATAAAGATGTTCTGTAATGCAAATATGAAATACTATATTAATATCCCTATATCAAATCAAATTCCTATCAAATGTATCATGCTCAGAAAAACCATGAAGCTGAGAAATAATGCTACAAACAGACATCATTATCAACCTTCCGTCCTAATTTTAAAATAACATAAAGCCGTAAATAAAAAATACTATGTCCACTATTAGTGTATCAATACTGCCATGACCTTTAATTAAATAACAAATTAGTATGATTAAGCACATTGTTAGGTACTGCTCCCAAATTTGATAGTACAGTATCATGGTACAAATGCCTAGAAAACCATGGACATTAGATATCATTAACTTGGCATCAGGTTGGATAAATAACACTAGTGCTCAACCAAATCTTCCTAGTATACTGTCAGGTGGAGGAGAGGGACATGGTCATAAGATCTAACATTGTAAGGTGTGGTTCTGAATGAGTACATGGCACTGTGAACTTTGTGGTTGTAATGCAATTGCATCAATGTGCCCCAGAACAAAAGTGGCTGCCCTTATTCAATGTGAAAAATTGTGCTTTCACTGATCAATCCATGAATGTCTGAGATTACTGCTATTACACATATCACTGTGGTACAGCCAGAACAGCACATGGTAATGGTAGCACGCGTGGGAAAGATGCAGCAAACACAGGGAAATGAACAGGTTGACACAGAAGGAAAAAGGATCTGGCTAATAAACGTGTCTAATTTACAGGATAAATTCTGTAATATTAGGCATGTAGACAGGAATAATTGACGCAAAACACATGTAGGTGTTTTTGTGCACTTGGGTATCTGGTAGGAAAATATTTAGCGGGCAAATACATCACTGATAGAGCAGTGAGGGCAACCTTGTTCCTGTGCCAAGGAGCAGCTATTTAAACACATACTGAAAGTCACCCACACAGAGACCTGCGTGATCACAATCTCCACAACCTCCAAACTTTCATCTCAACACTCCCGCAGGAGGCTATTTATCCACTGATAAAGTATAAGTATACAAATCTGACCGGTGCAACAGCAACTTAACCGATTCAATGCCAACAAAAGTAATGTGTTATTGCTCTGTTATACTCGGGCCCAGATGCAATCTAGCTGTGATGGCCATTGTCCTCGGCTTCAGTCAAGGAATCTAGCAAGCGTCTTTTTTATTGTTTCATAAGTTTTCTATGCCAACTGAAATCATGGAAAAATGTGTACAGCTATCAAGCAGAACATGGTACTCAAATTTAAGGGTGATCGTATTTGCGCCAACATTAACCCAAACACTTGAGAGAAAACATCAGTTTGGTATGAAAACATTGATTTCAAGCATTAAAAAAAAATCGAAACCATCAATTTTTCATCATTTCATGTGTGTTTCTCAAAACCCGTAATTAAAGTAGAGAGGTTACATTTCAAAATGGGTATGTTATTTTGTAGAAGCCTAACTCTGCCCTATGTGTCTGTGTAACCGAAAAGCCAATTCAAAGGCTGCAGAAAAACCTATAAAGGAGATACAGAGGATATCATTCCAGGAGATCAAATTAAGGGGTCCACCTCCTGGCACACTGCAGATAAAACAGAAGTGGATAAAAATAAAGAAAACAAACTTTACATAGAATGAATACACACTGTTTGGAGGGTACAGAAGAGGAGAGGATACAGAAAACACTACTCACCAAATAGAAAAATAGCGCAGTTGAACAAATGTTGCCATGAGAAAGGTGCGCTGCACTGGAATGTAATAAGTAATAAACCACTGAACTGTGTACCTGCCTTAATTAACAAAGAGCACACGGGTGATAAGAAGGTGGCAGAAAGCCGAAATGGGCTTAAGTCTTATGACTACCAACACTATCTTCATTTCAGAAATGTCGGAAAGGAAGAAACACCTTTGAGAAAACATGGAGATATTGGTATAATTATAATGTTCTACATTGATAGCACAAACTAAGCGACATATCAGCCTATCAGGGTACCAATGTCCTGAGAGGGTTATGTTGGCAACACATCCAGAACATGCCATCTTGGTGGCACTGTACTGGGGGGGAAGGGCAGTACAATGGGAACTGGGCTGGTAAGCTGAAGGGTGCAGGTCCCCCAGGTATTAGACTGCTGTTGTACCCTTGAGTTACAGTCCTTAAATTGCTTCAGTGTATACCCAGCTATATACCCTGTCATCTAGGGTAGGCCAGATGGTCTTAGGCAGCCCTAGATCGCACAAAATATGGCTCCGCCGCAATAGAAGTTTATTTATTTATTTATTTACTTACAGTGCTCCGTGAAAAAATATATGTACAGTGAAGAATGTATTTAATAATATATTTACAAATACAAACAAAACAAATGACCGTCCACGAACACAAAAGATACTTTCAGAACAATGGCACAGCTACAGTCTGGCTCTTTACATACAAGAAAACCCCTCTCTCCACCCCGAAAGAAGGTTGTACTACTACTAATACCAACGGCACTACCATTCAATAAACTTAAATGACTAGTTACATCACTGGACTTATTTCTCTCCATACGCCAGTTAACAGTTGGTTAAAAAAATCTAACTTGTGAATCAACTCGCCCACTCCGTAGTTTGCGCCATGCACAAACCTAAACACGGACAACAAACAGAGCGCTCTACAACATTTAACAGTTTGACAACAATAAACGGTAACAAAGTAACAAAGTCATTTATGTGTGTGTTATTTCAAATGAGGGATTTAACTGTTAGGGTGCGATTATGGAGTGGATGTGTTACGTGTGTTTGTCCTGGGAAACGTGAGCTAGCAGCCGGGTGTGCACCCCTGAATTTAGCGCGCTCTATGGAAACAGTGATATGAATTGCGAAATGAAAATGAAACAAACAAACACGGTGTGATTATGGGGGTTTGGTGTAGGTAGTGTGCCGCTCGCAGCCAGGGACAGAGCCCTCTGTCACAGTAAATTACTCAGAATAAGAGCATGTCCTAAAATGTGAGTAAACTAGTATGTTTAATAGATAGATAGATCACCGTTACATATCCAAGCCTTATTCCAGGCTGGTGAATTCCATTTAAGATTACAACTAAAAAACCCAATGTTACATACTGAACCCAGTCCTCCGACAACACTACACGTACAGTAACAAGCTGCACTGTCACAGCGGCTATCTATGGCCAGAATGCTGAACGGATTCTGGATCTGTGTGCAATTGCGTTAGTCACAGCTCTTTTATTTCATAAATAAGGCCAGACTGTCAGAAAACACCTTTCAGAACTCACTTTGTGCTACTAAATCCGGCATTATAAGAAAGCAATTGAAAAACAAAGCAGAGTGGAGGAATTGGCGTCAGAAGATGTTATTTGTTGGACTGGTTTTCTTTACCGTAAGCTTTAAGGAGACGTACTGTACAGGAGCCCCTTCTGTCCCACTCTCTGAGGCAGAGGGGACTGCTGAACCCCCGGGGCCGCCCTCTATTACATTAGCACACGTGTTTAAAAACCAACTTATTCTCATAAAAACACAGCTCAATGAAAACATGCTTAAACAAGAGTTTAAGCATTTGGCTTAGTTTTTTAAAAATGCAATACTGTCAAATGAATTAACCTGTTCATGCAAAATTCCACATTTCCTTGTTATCTGCTGATCACTCATTCAGCAGAGTTTTGGCAGAGAGTAAAAAGCAGCCTTGTTATAAAGCACCTTTTATATGTTTATTTATGTTCGCCAAACATAAAAGTTATTAGTTAGGTGAGCTGCATATTTACATCATACCATACAGTATATGTTCATCAGACAGGAACAATATCACAATGCCCAGTTTTCTACATTACCTCACCGCTGATAATGTTTGCACTGCACAAGCCGCTTAAACGCTATTTATATGACTTAGTTTATCCAAAAATACCCACTTTCAATTTATTTACCAAATATAACATAAAGCGTATTAGTGATACTGCCTGTTAATGTACAAAGACATTTGGTATTATTATGTACCCGAAAACCAATTTAATATCACTCTATATGTACAGTAATTCCCTGAATTTCTACCTATTGCGTATTTCACTTTTTCTGCCTTCCATATTATGGTGAGATCATTATTCTCTTCTTTTGAAATCTTGGACATTTAATAATTGAGTATATGAGGTATTGGAAATATTTCAAATTGAATATTGTGATTGATTTCGCTTGCATTTAATTTTACATTGATAAAAATGTTAAAAAGGTTTACCTGTCTTTTACTGTACTTAATATTTGACAAGCCCATATTTCCTCTCTAATCTTAATCTTAAATAACCTTAATAAAAATGAATGTATTCCATCCGGGAGAGTAAATTAATGATGTGAATATATTGTGTTGAGTATGGACAGTCCAACCTCCTTACAGTATTTTCTCACTTATTATTAATGGGGTTGCATACAGAGATGTATGACTTCCGCAGCATGAAAAGTGACATGGCAGGAAATTGAAACCAGAGCTGCTTGCCAGAATTCGGACTGCGCCCGACAATCATCCGTAAACAGTAACTTAACAGTAACTTGTTATTCAGCTGACGCTTTCACCTAAAGTGACTTAGCAGGGGACAGTCCCCCGTGGAGCAATGCAGGGTAAAGGGCCTTGCTCAAGGGCCAACAGCAACGTTCCGGGTCCTAGCATGTGCAGTACCTTAGCCACTAGGCTACACTCCTTCTATAAACATTTCTCTATTCTAATTTGTCCTTCATGAAATAGTAACTAGAAAAGTTTTGAAATATTTTCAGCAAGAAGAGTTTAATTTCTTTTTCGGTCTGGCCTTGCAGTGCCATTAAATAAAAAAGCAGATCTAGTCAGCAAGAGTGTGTTGCAGTCTAAGTGCAGTATTATTCCTTAATAAAGTGAGCATGAGTACCTGCATTAGTATCTCAGCACCATTCCATCTCACTTCTCTCGGGATACACAAAATGGCAGTCATTCTTTCCCACAGGTTTCCTGAGACACTAGTTTTATTTGATTTAATTTGAATTATCAAAGATCAAATCAAGATACTTTAAACATCTGGGTGATTTAGGGGGAAAGGAGTAATTAATTCCACACTCAATTTAAAAATTCAATATTTCATTTGAACATCCATGATAAAATCAGGAATAGATTAGATAAAAATATTATGTCACTTTGTTTTGCCATTTCAAGTGTGGATGTTATTTCCAAACCCTGTTTAGGAATGTATTCATTGTTTAGAATGTATGAACCTTAAAATAGAACCTTTTAAATTCTATAATTTGTCAATTTTACAATGTGCCAGTGAAACAATGAAGAGATGCTCACTGGTTGAGTTCTCTAATGAGGATGTAAAATGTATTTTAAGTGAGAGTAAGAAAAAGGAAAAAATAGAGGGCAGAATTGGCTGAGGACAACAGGGTCACATTTGAAATAAACTGGCAAAATGTCCCTTGCAAACTTATCCACAATACATATGCACAAAACACTGGTTTCGAATGAGGTGCCAGAGGTGACTAATGCAGAACAATGTAGAATAATGGACCAATCACCAGCGTACCTGCTACCAAAATCATTACCCACCCACCCTGTTCCAATTTTTGGGTTCCTATTGTGCCGATTTTTACAATAAAATCCTGGCAAACGGTTAAACACTTCATTCAGATGGCTTCTGACAAAGGCTAGCTGGTAAGCTGAGGATGTCTCTTGGGAGTTACACTGGCATGCCTGTGTTAGCACTACAGCTACAGTATTCAGCAGGTGTGTACACTATAAAGGCACACTTAATAAAACACGTGTGACTTTCTTTGGGATGTTTGAAGGTGACAATGAGGGAACTACGAATTAAAAGAGCTGAAATTCCTACAGGGATCACCAAATATTGACGTGAACACCCACAAATTAAATGTCACAAAAATGATGTCACAGTCTAAATACTTACAGACTTAACGGTATGATGCATTGTTCATAGTATGTTCATCATAAATGAATCTAGATTTATAATATATCTATAATATATAAGATAGATATACGATTTCATTTCATAAAATCTTTTTTAATTAATACCTTGGAAAATATCTCATTTGTTATTAATAATATCTTATTGGTTAATTTGACATTGTACAGATCTGAAGCAGGGTAACCATTCCAGATAATAACAATCACACTGAACTTTGGCATCGATACAAACATGTATTAAATATAGCATAAGCAGCAAAGGTATACAGTACGTCTGTTTTCATATCCATAATCCAAATGATGTCTCATTGATTTGAACAGATCAAACACAGATCTCAGAATGTAGTACTTTGTGTAGTAGACCCAAGAGAGGCATTTTGAATAACAGATAGGGTTTACAGGGAAAAGAAGTACGTGAGCATTCAAAAAAACTTATGCCACCCCACGCAACCCCTGATGCTGGGGGGGAATGGGATTCTCCGGGCCGTGTTGACTGACAACACCTTTGCACACTGTGAACAAAAGAGGGCAAGAAGGAGCGCTGTGAATGGACTTTAGCTTGATTAAATGGTCACTGAGTCGGAAAACAGGCCTGATGTGATCTGTGACCTCGCGCCCAAATCTTTTTAAGGAAAGATTAAATGAAAACACCTTCAAAGGAACCTCGGGGAAGTCAGGAAAAACAGCGAAAAGGGGAGAAATGTGCCTGTGAGCTCACAGAGCCACCACTATATCAACCGCAAACACGAATGACTGCCACACCAGGAGAGCAGCGCACAAGTCAAAACAAGATGACAGACAAGGGCAGCACCAATCTGTGCCACTGAAGCAAGCCTTTACTGAACCACTTCAGTTTCATTAGGGAAGACGGATCGATGGAGGACACTGTTAGCCACGGTTCAGAAGAGAATGATTTCTTTACAGTGATACAATTGCTATTTTTCATGGCAGATTTAGGATCCGGGTTTAAACCGAAGCCTTGCAAAGCTTTCTCATCACACGTTCACTGCAGAAATCGTGACCGCAGTCCTCTGGGGATTTGAAAACGTATTTCACAAAGCGACTTCATCTGAATGATTCTAATACGGACGCGTACGTCTTTGAAAACAGTGACCTACGGTGTCAGAAGTATGACACGGAAGAGAATAATGTTGTTAGCGGAATTCTATTCCAGGGTCCGCGTTGTGAAAAAAGGTGACATTGCAGCGTAATGTTATCAGAGGCCGGTGTCATTCTCTCCTCGCCATCATCGCGTTGTATCTTTGACCTCAAACGCAAAATCAACATCTATGCCATGAGAGATTCCATATGGACTTCTATACCGGGCATCAACACTGCAGGCAGAATGGCTCAGCCCATTGTTAAGCAGGGCATGCATTCAAACGGCTTCAGTAATTAATTTACTGTTGCTGCTTTGGTAGCAATTCCATTTTGTAAATCTTATTTATTTAGCTATCCACTGCACATAGTTATTGCATCCCTGTGACGTGCATATGAATGTGAGGAATTTTGCAGACGTTTACTCCTTAGTTTATGTTAAAATGACACAACTGGATTAGCTCTGCGAGGGCAACTACCGTACATTACCACATGTCTCTGGAAACATTATCACTGAATTCATTTTTTTGTGATCAAATACAAAAATTCTGAAACAGAACATTCAGCAGTCTTTTTTCCCTCTTAAAACATTTGCACCCCACCCCCCACATTGTCACTGAAAATAAAGACTTTTTTGTTGTTGTTGAAGGAACAAATAAAAGAAAAAGATTATCATAAAATAAATTATAAATGAACCCTGGAAACTGTTTAGAGCGACAGATTAAGCATACATTATGTACTGACAAAGGTGATTTATTTATACTTGGTCTGTCGAATACACCATCATTTTTCTTCCCTCACACAAGTACTGAAAGTGCCCTTGACTTTGAAGAGGTGGTGTCACATGGAATTTGGTTAATAAGCACTTCCTATTTCCTGTTACCTGCACGGATGCCAACAAATACGCGAATAATCAATGAAATATGCATTAAGTCATCGGCCAGAAATATACATTCTAACTTCTCAAGAACCATCAATCAATTGCCCTTATTTTCATTTATTAAGAATGAATCTTTGAATAGAATACAGCTTATCACATTCTCCAGTGTCTGAGAAATCAAAGCAGGAAAAGAGAAGGACCGTGTCAGAAACGGTACATAATACAGGTGTTTTACAAATGTGTAAAACTCACCATTGTTCTGTGAGGCTCTCCCCCAATCCCACACCATTGTAATCAGGCGCCGTCCAATCACAGGCATTCTTGCTGTAATCAGAGAGAACGGGGTCGAGGCCCAGAGAGACGTGAGCCGGCGCCGCTCTCTCTCAGATCTGCAGAACCGCAGGGACCCGAATCATATCTGTATGAAGTCTTGATTAAAATGACTTTATTGAATCAAACGCGAGTAGCACATCTCACAAGGGTGGACTCGCTAAAGCATTTGCACTTGCTTTGCAACTGTAAAATGGGCACAAGCACCCAAAAAAAAGTAGAGCGTGGAATTCAAGAATCACTCTCGAGGGGTCAAAGTCACGGTCAAGAGGTCGTTCAATGGGTAATTGTGGAATTCTGTACAGATTGTCAGAATGAGGTGCATTACATACACAAGATATGTACATTAGATATACTAATTATTGCCCCACTAATTTATTGCAGAGCTGAAGGCCTATACTGTATAAAACTAACACAGAACAAGGTGGATTCACGAGTATTGCACCTGTAATTGCTGCAAGATGGACACAATAAGGAAAGCAGAAGCCGATATGCTGGACAAAATATTTGCTTTCTCAATCGACTAAAAAACAAAAAAGCTGACACGTTCCAGGTTCCTATCGGCCGTCCTACTGTACCAGCGGGGCTGACACACGTGCTGCCCAGCCTATGTGTGACGCTTGCAGGGCACCGAATAAAAGTTCCTCCATGTGCCTCCTGGCGTCAAGCCATCTTTTCATCATGTCTCCAGTTGAATGTTTTATTAACTCCCAAAGAATTAATTTTCTGTGTGATTGCATTTCACACTCAATTCCTTTCCCCAGGTGTGGAGTTACCATCATTTAGCATACACTCATACACCAACACCTCCTGTACTAACATCTCCAATTCTCCAGCAATGAATTTTGCATTTCAGCTTCATTTCGCATTTACTCAGTCATGACCATTTTTTTCTTTTTATTTCAATTAGGACTGTGAAACATAATGGAATTTTGGAAGATGTTATTAAGCTATTATTACTGTACCCTTAAGTTTTATCCACCACATTTTGGTTGACTGCATATTTAGCTACTGAACTTATTAATCAATTTATCTTTTTGGCTGGAAATATAATTGGAATATAATTAATTCCAGGTAAATCCGTAGGGTCAATGAGTTAAGGAGTCCAGTTTTACGTATCTGTATAAGTTTCAATGACATCAATCTCCAGTGTTTGGATCAAACTACATGGTATTTGGTATTTTCATACTACTCATTTAGAGATTAGTGTTGAATTGTGACTTGAACATAGTTAAGAGTTAGTTTGCTTTCTTCAAATACTCTTCTCAGTCATCCTTATGGGTCTGCCCAATAAATAAAGAAATGCTAAATGAGTGTATCTTACCATAGTGTTTGTAGTACTCTAATAAGCCAACTTATTAGAGTCACAGGTTCCCACAGGGTCAGAAACTGTAGCTCTCTCTGCCCTGGGGTTTCCCATCAAGGCTAGCTGGATATACTGTACTACCAATGCATTACAATGCAGCCTAACTAGACATCTCATCTACAGTATGGAACAGACAGTGCTTTGGAAACAGATATAGGGACATATTTCTCCAATAAACAGTCCAATACAAAGTAGTTCACTGGGGTTGCACTTATCCAGATTCATGTCATGTTGATAAGCTGCAAAAAGTCAACCTTTTAAAATACCCATAAAATTAAAATGGTTTTAAACTTAGTCCACTTTAATGGTTTATGGTTTTAATTAATTCATACTTTAGCCACATAACAAATAATTTTTCATTTTAAATTTCCTAAGAGTTACTTGTAAACCAGACATTTAAAACTGTCAAGAATTATGTAGATTAATGGTCTTGTAGAAGTCCATTTTAATCAATTAAACTAATTGAAGAGGGAATACCTGTCAGTGAACAAGGACAGTGTGTTAGACAAGGAAGCTGAGACCAACTCAAACCCCCCCAGAATATAAAACAAGCATCGTATCCACCCAAAATGTAATGAATCGAGTTTATATGAACCCGTCAAGAACAAAGTACACTCTTTCAGAAGAAAGCAAACAAAACAGAGATGCATTTTATCCTTCTTTCTGTACAACTATTATTACACCTGAGCAGGAAAAGCAACTGACACAGAAAGCATTAGATGATTATGGAGATTAACTTAGGGAGCCAGCTGAGAGCGGCCATATCTCAAGGGGTTTGTGAGGATCACATATTAGATGGGGGCAGGAGTGAGGAAGCCATGGGAGAAGCTAGCCACGGCTCTTCAAAACACGCCCAGCCACTCGGCCGTTGAGCTTTCCTTCTGGCGTCTCCTGGCCAAGGTTACACCTTTCCTGGCTAATTGATCCGCGGTGTTTTAATGCGATTTGAAATGAGCTGTTCTCGTTACGCTAATAGGGCGGAATTAATCTAATGGCAGCTACCAGTAGCGAGGCCTGTCATTTTCCTCACCACATCCATTTGACATGAGTAACGAGCCCACCTGGCCCCTGGACTCCCGGAGAAGCAAGATTTTTCCCCCTCTCTTCCCCGCACTCGGCCCCTCGTGTGCGGAAGGGGCGTGGGGAAAGGTGACTTTCATGGAACAGCGGAGGGCTGACACAAGCAGTCCTGGGCTTAGGCAGACCACAGGAGCCTGCGTGCAGCCTCCCACTATACTGCCCTGTATATTTTTATTGAGAGCTGCAGTCTGTAATGGGCTGGAGCCAGATATCATTATCTCTGTGAGTCAGGACAGGCTAATCTTTCTCGTCCTTCTTTATTGAGTAGGATAAATATAATATCTCATCCCTGTCCATTATCTATTCTATTTATACAATGGATGCATTTCTTTTTTTCCCGACTGATCCAGACCCGTTTTTTATGCACCTAGAGCCTGTCTGTATCCTCCATTTTGAAGTCCTCTCACAACGCTGAGAAATAAATGTTGTATTGAGTGTGTACACATATCTTAAAATTAATGTTACTATTGATCATACAGTAGATGGCTAGACTTGTTATCCATGTAGTGAGGGACACAATGTTCAAGCAATACATGCAATTCGGCATACATCACAATACAGTAATAACAGCACTGTACTTTGTCATGTATAATCTGGAGGTGGTGTACGATAGCGGCCTTGAAATTTAGATATTGTGGATTCACGTCCCAGCTGGGGCACTGGCACCTTGAGCAAAGTGCTTAACCTCAATTGCTTCAGTAAAAATATTCAGCTGTTGAAATGAATTGAATGCAAAAATCGTAATCAGTTTAAAACGCGAAATGCATAATTAATTAATTTTATTTAATCTACTTTGAGTTTTGTGAATAAATAAATTCTCAAATGCGAACGGAGGGAAATAAAAACCCCGAGATTGCTTCATAAACTGGGCATTTCTCCAAATTTGCATGACAAGTGTACCTTATGCCAAGTCACCTTGGGGCGTCAGGAGACAGGGAAGAAGAGAGAGTAGAAGTCGTGTGTCACTTTTTTACCTCTTCGGCTTTGACAGGCGGGGAAATAGATCTGCCAAGTGTGACAGCATACAGTGACCCAGCCATCAATGACAGAGCCGTGGTACAACGTATGTCCCTTCAACTGCGAGAGCCTTCCACTCAGAGCAGAGCAGTCCAAACACTGCAGCCACAGCTAATTACCTTCAGACGGCACACGACTGCTTATTTGTCTGTTTGTTTGTTTGTTTGTACTGACTGGGTATATGTTTGTGGATTGTTTGGGCTGGGAAAGGGGTTGTTAGTTTGTTTGTATCGGCTGAGGTGTGAAATTCGCTGTTGGTTTGAATGGAATGGTTATTGTCCATGTGCAGTGATTGTTTGGGGTGGGAAGTGGGCTGGTGCGGATTGGTTTGGACAGGTTGTTGCATTGTGTTGATTGGTTATTAATAGCTTGTTGGTTTGTGACGATTGGTGCAACTAGAGTGGGAAATGAGGTTGTTCATCCATGTGGATTGGTTATTTATTCATGGCATTGTATGCATTGGTTGGGGTGAGCTGTGTTTCCCTTGTACAGAAGGGTTATTTGTTTGTGGTTTGAAAGGATTGGTTAGGGTGGGAGACCGGTGTCTCGGACAACTGAAGAAGGGGTACAAGGGTTCTCTGCTGAGCTTTATATCTCCTCCTCCCGCTTCCCCGCTTTTATTTGACATCCCGCTGACAGGTCAGGAGTCTAAGGATTAACCTGAAGGAATTTCTCCTCAATGCCACGCAGAGGAAGTGCCCTTGAAAAATACAAGGACGTGTGTCTTTTTCAAAAAAGCTTGTTTAACATTTAGGTAGCCACTGTACACACCATTCAAATGTGGCATTCTAGAACTTAACACAAACCCCTCATAAGTGGTTTGTATATACTATAGCATAAACACGCCATCTTTTTCATACAGCTTTTACATGCAGTGCAAAAACGTATTGATATCTTTGTGCTCAGCACAAGATGCCTACCCATACTTTTGCAAAACAAAGGTAACTTGAGCAGTTCCACTGCCACAGCAAATGTACAGTACATCTGGATTTAGCTGACAACTGAAAAGAAGTCAGGGAAAAAAGGGTCTATTTTTAAGTATCCCTGTCAATGTAAGCTTCCCCAGGATATAAAGAAGGCCATTACTGCTTACCATTTGTTACTGTTTCGTGTGCCCAAATACTGACATGTATATTGCACTCGTTAAAAGGGGAGGGAAGAGAGAGGGAGAGTTTGTGGGAGAGAGAGGGAGAGAAAGAGAGAGAGGGAGTGAGTATGTGAGAGAGAGAGTAGTTTTCAGAAAGAGGCATAGCAGAAGATGCCTAATTACTCTGCATTGTGCAGAACAATAAAGGCGCTGATAAGCAATGCTTAGAGAAGCGGGAGCTGTGTGAGTCTGGGGCTGGTATGGGCAGCGGGAGTCAGGTCCCTTCCGCCTGCACAGCAGACACTAATGAAAGTCACTCAAATGAGTAATGTCTTCATTGGTGAAAAATTAATGATTTTTCTAGCCAGGGTTAATGGACATGTCAAACACAGAAAATGAGTTGTTTGAAAGTAAATTACTGTAATCTATATTTAGTCAACTCTGAAACCGCATCACCACAATCCCCTGCACCCCCCGCCCCCCCCCCCCCCCCCTCCACCCACAACAGACCCCCCAGTCTAAGTGCTCAGTGGGAGATGATGATTATTTTGCTCATCCACTAACTTTAGTTATCTATGCTTTTAATTTCTCATTTCTAATCTAGAGATAACCTTATTTTGGGCCCAAACATCTCACTAAGATAGACTGATGCCAATTTATTAGAAAGGTTTTCAATATTCATGCGTACACAGAGCAATTTTCTCCCTCTTTCCACTAATAATGACTAAAATACAGACTAATGAAAAGAGAAAACAAAAGAAGGAATTTTAGCTTTACGAAGATAGATTTGGATGATGTAGATAATAAAAAAATATCTGTATCAGTCTGAGAGTGGGGTTGTCTGTAATAAATCATAATTAATTATGAGAATAATGAAAGTATTGCTGCTGCAGCTTGCTGTTAGCCAGTGCTGGGGCTTTTTTGTTCTTTTTTTACTGTTGTTTAAAGAGAAGATTCCATCTTTGTAAAATACACACTTGACTTGCTTAATATGTATGAAAGTGCCAATAGAACACAACACATGGGATTCAAGTAATAATCTATATACATATATATTTTCTGGTAGCTAGGTAGATATCAAAAGTACTGACAATGGTTGCTCTTTTATGTCTTGTTGCAGGAGTAGTACCATATGCCATGTGCTTTTAAGTTTTGAGCCGTATGCCCAATTTTAGAAAATTAGGTACCGTTGGGTTCCTTGGATCAAGCCGAGCTTAACGCCAAGATTTTCACGAATGTTGGCCAATCTTCACAAAATTTGGCACTGATTATGGTCAGACCAAGCCTCGCAAAAGTTATTCGAAAGCATTCGTCCATCACAACCAAAATCGCCAAACAGGAAGTCTTAGCATCGTTTTGATGTGTTGATACCAAAATTTGAATATGGACTCAAAACTCCTTGCTGAGGATGTGGAAAAAAATAGGTCTCATAGTTTTTAGTTTTTTTTCTTCCACTTTGAACACTTATATCTCCCAAACGGTCTGGTGAGACTGTGTAGGCACGTTAGTGACGTGTCAAATTGTGATCTATTACAATATGGCGCTATAGAGCATTTTAAACTTTGAAAAGCCATAACTTTTGAACCTTTTGTCCTCCAGACATGGGACTAAGACTTACAATAGAAAACACAGCTACAAAGTGTGTGCACATACATTTCTTGACACTTTCCTTCACATATTATATACTCCAACACACACTAGTACTCACTAACAACTACAACACTGCATCCTGCATATAACCACTTCATATGTCACAACCAAATAAATTCATAAAGATATCCACAAAATTCTCAAAATTTGCAAGTTTACACTAAACATTTACTTTTACACTTATCTTTTGGACAACACACATACTCTACGTTCATGTTTCAAACACACTAAAATAATTTTACACTTACAAAAACCTTACTCATATTGCAAAAATCACTGAAATCCAGCATGTCAGTCGAAACATTTCAGTCTATGATTGGCGAGTGTTATGCCGCTTGGACCCGGGGAATTACTGCTTGCAGCTATATTTTAGTTTAAAATACAAAAACATACACTTTCCATAACATTTAGTCCTCATATCCTGACGTGGAAAACAAAACAGAAGCCATACTCAGAGGCAAATTACTAAGCAGCTGAACAATGCTGCCACAGGAGGAGCCGTTGATGTTTCATAAGTTAGAGGCGTAATGGAGCGGCGTGTGCGTTTTAGGCCTGAGCCGTCATGGTGGGCCCGTGCTGCGCTCACGCTGGGGCCGAGAGGATGAAGGAAGCGCATTCGGCGAGCTCCCCTTGCAGCATCAGCTCTCCCCCTCTCTCCGCACAGCTTGCCTTCTCTGCTCAAGACACATTTCGCCTAAATAACCGGGAGAGGGAAACACCCAAAGCAGCACAGAGAAAGCGGCTCGGAGAAAGCAAGTAAGAAACTTTACTGTATCCCTGCCGTTTCTTTCAAAAACAGAATCCTACAGAGGCCCTAACACATATATACGCTCAGTGAGCACTTTATTAGGTATTTATTATACTTATTGTTTTTAGACTTATTAAGTCTACTGCTGCTGTAAGCTATCCACTTAGAGGTTTGACGCGTTGTTTTCAGAGATGCTCTTTGCATATGATGTGTGGCTATTTCACTTATTGTCACCTGTCAGTTTACCAGCCTGGGCCTTCTTCTCTGACCTCTCTTGTTTTTGCACCATTCTCAGCAGCAGTTTCTGAGATACTCAAACCACCCCGTCACATATAAACAATCATTCTACGATCAAAGTCAGTTAGATCATATTTCCCAAGACATTCCCAATATCTGCATGCTTTTATGCACTTAGTTGCTGCCACATGATTGGCTGATTAAATATTAAAGCTGGTGTACAGGTCTACCTAATAAAGAGTGTATATTCCGGCATCTAAGTCTGAAGTAGAAACTTCAACCTTGAACATGAGTAAAACCTCCATATGTCACCTTTTATAAGGGTATTTTATCTATGCCTGAATGGCAGAGTAGGCATTTGGGGCATCAGGAGAAGTTTCCAGCTGTTTAATCTAATTGCTAATAGATCTTTTCTTTATAGATCTTTTTGGTCACATGGTGAAGTCAAGGTCACATAGGCGACCGATTTGTTATTTATTTATTTATTTTTGCATTTTTCTGTTATCTAAGTTGTCAGATGATACATTGATTTTAATCAAGCCTGCCAGATATTTTGCATTTACTGTTTGAGGTATCCGATTTGTGGTTTCGAAAATGTATGGTGTGATTTTGATTAAACCTGAGATAAATGTTGGCATCGCTGTTTATCAGTTGTGTTCAGATTATAACAAAACTACAGACAGATTTTAATACAAAAAACTTCTGGCAACATCCCTGATCCATGCTAAATGATCAAATTCCATATAGTCACTTTTTATTACTTTTTTATTTTATCCATTTATTTACTACTATAGTATTGCTAGAGATTTGACCAATGGGCTAGCTTCCAAGCCAATAACTACTGTAGCTAGCCATTATATTTTGACATTCAGATTAACCCAATGTGGTGCATTAAACATGACTTTACCTATTTGTATTGGAAGTGTGAGAAATGTTTCTCAAATTTACAGAATTCTTCTGATTCTGGATTTCCATGCTTGTAATGCTTTGGAGCCTACAGTGGTGCTCTATCTCCTGTAAAGCTTTGGAGCCTATAGTACAGCAGTGCGGTATCTCCTGTAAAGCTTTGGAGCCTATAGTACAGCAGTGCGGTATCTCCTGTAATGCTTTGGAGCCTATAGTACAGCAGTGCGGTATCTCCTGTAATGCTTTGGGGCCTACAGTAGAGTGATGCTCTATCTCCTGTAATGCTTTCATGCCTATACTACAGTGGTACTCTATCTCCTGTAATGCTTTGAGGCCTACACTACAGTGGTGCTCTATCTCCTGTAATGCTTTGTGTCCTACAGTGTTGCTGATTGAGTTTTGGAGCAGTGCATGTACTTCGGCTACATGGTTGAGATATTGTTCACTCTAGATTTCAAACTAAGGATGAAACTGACGAAATGTCATTTACTTCCAAGTTTAGATAAGTGTAAAAACATTTATCAGTTCCTAAACATGACTTTCACTACTAGAAGCTCTGCAGCTCAGTTGGCAGTAATCTTGTTACAGCTAGTGGAATGCATGTTTACCCTATTGTACCCTGATATAAGGTACTGTATGAACTTATATGAAAAGTGACATTTATGAGAGTGTCTAATTTTCACATTCTTTATTATGTGTGAACTTTTTTATTCCAACATATGCTTCCTGTCTCTTTAATTTATGCACCTCATCTGCTTTCACACAGCAACAGTGGACATGTGATAGACACACACCAGCAACACACTGTTTACAATTCATACATTGTGCTAAATAAAATCCACTCTGACAATCCTATCATTGGAGAGACACAACTATGGCCACAGGTGTGCATAGGCTGAAAACTGACTGCCTTGTCACAGCTGTGCTGTTTGACATGAGAACATTTAAGCACATCTACTGAAAGGATTATCCCATACATGTCATAAAATGAGTCATAGAAATATATGTTTTTTTATAAATCTCCAACCACCCTGTCACATACTTGGTGCAAATGAACAAATTAACATGTATAATTGCACAAAATTTCATTTTACTCAGCAACTGTGCTCAGGTAAACACTGAAAAATACTTCAAAAGGGCCCAGACAAAGGCTTATAAAGGGGCAACAGAAAGAAACACAGGTTTCTCATGACTTGCCGGCTTCACAGCTGCAGGTACAGCTTTCGGGGGTTTGTCATCTAGCGTGAGAAACCATCATGAAAGTACAGTAACTCCATAGCAGCTTCTCCAGTGACCTCATGCCTCCAGAGGATGTACAGTACACATGTAAATGAGCAGATTATACTTCAAAAAAATGTGTTTCATCTTCATTTCCACACGCTACCCGAGATCACTGCACTCAAAGAAAGAAGAACTGGCACAATATAAAAACTGATCATTATGTTTAAATCATATACAGTACTGTATGTGCAGCCTGTGGAAATGCATTTTCTTGCTTTAGAGGAAAAACCCCAAATGCCCTATATCTACCACAAAAGCCAACAGTTTGTCAGAAACTTCACTAAATATCCAAACAATCCTTAACACACTGTTTGGGCATGAATGCAAATGCATTTTCATGGCAGGATGTGATTTCTAATAGAAGATTAGCAATCTTTCCAGTTTGATCGAATCATACACTCCGCAGTCGGTCAGATGATTCCCTCACCTTCTACTCATCGGGTGGCCTGGCTGTACGGCACAAGCCGAAATGACCAATTTGGTCTCCCGAATTCTCCCACCACCATCTGTGCCACGACACTGGCATTTGTATTTCCCCCTTCCACTGTGCTCATTTTATGGGAACAGGCTCAGACTGTCAGCTGTTATTTTGTCAGAAACAGTGCGGTAGAACGTTCGGTGCAGGCCCTTTGCTCAGGAAAGAAAAAAGAAAAGAAATGCAGCATGAACTATTACACAACTGACATGTTGCAGATAGAATGAGGTCTACCTTGGGCATAAAGTTGAACAGTTTTACACTGAATAGCGTTAACAATGATGGCAACCCTGAGTTCCACGGTACCGAGATTAAATAGGAGGCACGGTCGCCTTTCAAAGGACCAGCTGCAACCAGCACAATACAGGCCTCTGATTTCCCTCTCGCAACTCGAGCGTTTTGGCAGAGGAGCGTAGCGCATGCCATATGCGTGCCCTGTGTGGACGCCGCACCGGGCAGGCGGCCTGTTCGGCTGCAGCGCGGAGCAGACCTGGTGTTGACTCACACTCTTTCAGAAACAGCTTTTCAAAGGATGTGTGAATAAATGCCTTTTTCAAACTGTGCACTTCTCAAAGGCACGGCAGGAATTTAAAAATGAGCACATATCTGTAGCCGTGATATTCTTACTGTCTGACCTCTCAAGAACACCAAAGCAGGTTTATAAGGTGAGCGGTGGGTGGTAATAATATAGGCCTACTTACTGTTATACATACTGCTTTCATTTATTTGTTTATTTAATGGCATGCACAGCATGATTACATGCACAAATATAATATACACAGTAGTAATAGCAGCAGTAGTAGTAGTACTAGCAGCAGTAGTAGTAGTACTAGCAGTTGTAGTAGTAGTAGTAGTAGTAGTAACAGCAGCAGTAGTAGTAGTAGTACTAGCAGTAGTAGCAGTAGTAGTGGTTGTAGCAGTAGTAGTATAACTAGCAGTTGTAGTAGCAGTAGTTGTAGTAGTAGTTGTAATAGCAGTAGTAGTAGCAGCAGTAGTTGTGGTCGTAGCAGTAGTAGTATAACTAGCAGTTGTGGTAGCAGTAGTTGTAGTAGTAGTTGTAATAGCAGTAGTAGTAGTAGCAGTAGTAGTGGTCGTAGCAGTAGTAGTATAACTATCAGTTGTAGTAGCAGTAGTTGTAGTAGTAGTTGCAACAGCAGTAGTAGTACTAATAGTACCTGTCAGGATAGTCTCATATACAGTCCTTAGCACATCCATTGCAGGGGTGGTTCTCTGAAGCATATGAGCAGTAGAACACTCATACCCCTTTCACAACGGTGTGTGGACAGCCCCCTTCTGTCCACACACCATTCTCCCTGGATCCTGCAGCCCCTCATACTGCTCCTTAGAGACCTTCAGCACACCTGCTAAACTGCCAGTCACAGAAAAAATACTGAAAGAGATACTTCAGCCAACATGACAAGGGTCTGACATGACAAGAACACTAACTGTTTCCTGTTCCTAATGTTTGCCTTTACTAATAAGCACAGCCATACAAAATTGTAAACACACCAACAATGTTAACATTTACATTGTTAATATTCCATCATCCTGACTGTTTTTTAATCACTATTGCCAAAGGCCAAGTCAATATGTGAATATGTTTATATCTAAGAGTCTCCGGTATATATATATATATCAATCTTCCCCAATGTCACATGCTGGACACTCTGGCGGCCATATTGGATTTCACGCAACACACTATAATGTGAAGCCCTCATGAAGCGTTCTGCCTATTACCATTTGGCAGAGTGGCTTATTGTTAAATTTCATGCATGATCTGGGCTATGCTATCCTGCTCAGCCTCCTTTATTGCTGCTAGCTGCTATCTTTCCTTTTTATCATTCTTATCTACGTGAAACATACCCGGCGCGGGGAAAAGGTGACCTGTTTGCTAATGAGCCGTAAGTGCCAGAGTATATTTACCTCTCTGTCTGTGTGTTACACTTATTAAGCATGCTGTATTAAACAGAAACCTTTCAGTCACGAGGACCACTGTCCTCTCCCGCTGTGTCCACGGGCAACTTTCCCTGAGCCAGCGCTGACACACGACCGCTTATAAAACCCTGCTCCTCTGCTTCCTCCTCCCTCTGTTTCTCCCGCTCACTCTCTCTCTCGTCCTCTCTGTTTCTCTCCCTCTCTCCCCCTCTCTCTCTCCCCCTTTCGCCCCCTCTCTTTCTCTCCCTCTCTCTCTGTTTCTCTCCCTCTCTCCCCCTCTCTCTCTTTCGCCCTTTCTCCCCCCCTCCCTCCCTTTCTCTCTCCCTCTCTCAATCCCTCTCTGTTAGTTCCCCCTCTCTCTCTCCCCCTTTCTCCCTCTCTCTCTCTCTCTCCCTCTCTCTCACTCTCTCTCCCTCTCTCCCCCCTCCCTCTCTCTCCCTCTCTCTCTCTCTCTCTCTCTCCCTCTCTGGTATTAAATTTAACAGCTGAGAAGGTGACCTGCCCGCTCCTCCATAAAGCGCAGGAGAGCTGGAGCGGCGGCTGCTGTTTCAGCAGAATCTGAGCGGCTCTCCCCCCTCCGCTGCGGCGGCGTCTGGGGAGCCCAAGGGCGAGCGAGGGAGCGCTCAGCTGTCACCTCCTCCCTCTCCCCGCACCCGGCCTGCTCTCTCCCGCTCCCTCTCCCCGGGTCCGGCCCGCTCCCTCTCTCCCGCTCCCCTCCCCGGGTCCAGCTCGCTCCCTCTCTCCCGCTCCCTCTCTCTGGGTCCGGCTCACTCCCTCTCTCCCCGCTCCCTCTCCCCGCTCCCTCTCTCCCTGGGTCCGGCCTGCTCCCTCTCTCCCGCTCCCTCTCCCCGGGTCCGGCCCGCTCTCTCCCCGCTCCCTCTCTCCCGCTCCCTCTCTCCCCGGGTCCGGCTCACTCCCTCTCTCCCGCTCCCTCTCTCTCTGGGTCCGGCCTGCACTCCTACAAATCACTGCCTCCGCACTAAACAGTTCCCCGGAGAACAGGAGCGGAAGGGAAATAAATATGTTGCAGCGCGATGGGCTTCCTGACAGAATTCACGCGGCACCGAGTGTTATAAAGTTTGGCACCGGCATCTGCGAGCCACGAGCCTGTGCGTATTTACACAATATGCCGCGCTGCTCGGTCTCCTCCAGTCAAGATTACATACTACAATGTTTTCCTTCTTTTCTAACCGAGCGTATTGTTATCTGTAATCAATGTCAATCGCGCAGCCTACAATGTTTTTTGCATCTATTTGCGAAACTAAAAGCGGTACGAAACCACCGCCGCTATTACTACACATCTCAAAATGGCCTGTATGTGATACACATCCTAAATACTTTTAGAGTGCTGAACGTAACGTGGCAACAACCAATTGCTTCATCAAAGGGTTTCTGCTTCACGTTGGGAGAATAAAATGAAATAAACAGCAGCAGCTGGGCAGGCCACGACAATAACAACGACAGTAATAACCGAAACGATATGATAATACTGTTAATTACGGACGTTAGCTTCGCCGGGGCTCGTGTCGTCTCCCGGAGCGAAGCGAGCGGTGGCCCGTTTGTCGTGAAGTCGGGACTTTTAGGACGAGACTGCGATGGGAAGGTCGAGCGTCTGCGGCAGGAAGAAACCAGCGGGGCTGTTCACTCTTCTAATCGAATCAAACGGGAAGGAGGGTTCTGAAGGAGATGTAATTTCAGAGGACCAAAAACAGCAGCTTAAAATGCTCCTGATCACATTATCCAGCCATCACAAAATAGGATTTCTCTACTGTAACTGCGCTGAATGCCCATTACAAATTACTTAAGCACTGCAGGCCAGTAACTCAATAGGAGAAAAAGAATCGATACGTATCAGAAATAATTATATCCCTCCTCCGCCCTCCCAACCTTTTTCCTTGCATTCCTTCCTTAATAAAGTAAAGATCTGACATTAATCATTCTAAGATTTCTCAGCTCGATAGGATAATTAACATGGGGGGGGATTTGACGCAGTGATTTTAAGCCGAGCTTGACACTCCATGTCTGAATTGCAGAAGGCAGCAGTGCAGGTAGGGATGTCAATTAAAAGTGCTCAGAGGGACAGAGACAGGGGAAAAGATGAGGAAAATCGCTATCTTGTCTCAGTTCATGATACATCAAAACAACAACAAAACACACACCGCCGCAAACACACACACAATACACACACACACATGCACACATGCACACTCACGCATGCATATGCACACACATGCACACTCACACACACACACACACACACACACACCAAGACACATGCAAGCACATTCACACACCCACACGCATGCACACGTACACACACACACGCGCACACAACACACACGCACGCACACACACAGGCACAACCAACGCTTGACGTTCGGACTGCGGAAGTCACCAATATGTAAAACCGTCGGGAGGCGAGGCGGGGGAAGCGGGAAAAGAAGAGAGCAAAACAAATAAATCAAAAGAGAAAAACACTGTCAGCCTTCTATCTGTCTGTTCGTTGTTGTTTTTCAGCCCTCGTCATTTCGGATGGCGTGTGAGTGCCAGTCTGGGGCCCTCGCCTCCAGCCCTGCCGCTCCCATGCTGGGGGGCCCCCGCCCAGGTGTGCCATCACTCCCTGCCAGTTCCAGCCCATTTCGCTCGGTTCAGGTGGAACAAATAGGAGGATGGGAGGCAGTGCCGGGCAGGGAGCTCGCAGCCACGGGAAAAAAAAAATAAAGGAGGGTGGGGGCGGTGTTAAAAAAAAAAAAAACTCCCAGCATCTGCTACCTCATGAGAAGGTAAGTTTAAAGGAGAACGGCTACGGCCCAGGCTGACAAGAGAATGAAGAAATATCCACCCGGAGTCAAACGCGGAGCTGGATGCTCCATTTGTCACCGGCGAGAGCCGGCGAAACACGGGGAGGAGGCAGAGGGAGAGAAAGGGGAGGACGGGCGGGCGAGCCGGGGAGCGGCCGGACCGCCGCCGTCGGAGCGAGAGGCTCCACTGCTCGCCCGCCTGACGACTGCTTATGTTTCTAAAAAACAGTAAGTGCAGGATACACGCTCCGCGGAGCAGCCTGCCGCTCACACAGGGCGCGAGGAGCCCAGGAAATCTGAATAAGTTTTTACAACTTTCTGGTTGTAATCCAAAAACGCTGTGGAGAGAGGAGAGAATTGCGGAGCAAAGTCCTGCCACCTGTACTTATCTGGGCGCTCGTGGAGCGGGTGTGGTGAATCTCCCCCCTGACAATCCTCTCTCTGAGGATAATCCCTGACCCACAGGGGGTTTGTTATCTGCGCTGGAGAGGGAGGTCTGAGGGCCCCAGCACCTCACATCTCCACACACACCGCACACATTCATCACTGTATCTGACAGCTCCCAGATAAACCGCAGAGCCTCTTCTCTCTTGTAATGCCATCGCTTTTATTATTGGTATTTTGTAAAAAAAAAATTTAACACTGTGTACTTCTTCTTAATATAGAAATATTTGAATGATACATTGAAGTAATATAGAAATATTTGAGTGTTACATTTCAGTCACTTAGCGGATGCTGTTATCCAGAGTGTCAAACAGAAGGATCAGTCTGAAGAAGGCAAATAAAGTCTATGTACTGATAACTGTACTTTACCGCAATACAGCTAACCTTCACGCAGCTATACCCATAATATTTATCTGAAAAGAAAATCCAAAAAGAAAGAGGCTTGTTTTATGGCATATTCTTTCTTTCCTATATTGAAAAACGAATAAAAAGTTGGATGGCTAAAGAGGCTCAGGCAAATGTGCATAATACACAGCCCATCCATATAAATAGTCTAGCGAAGCCAGTAATAATATTCCTTTAAAAAACAAAACTTTTTTTCGTGTAGTCCTCTTCAGTTTATATCATGCAAAAGACACATTTCCAAGCACCATCGCTTTGTTTCAGTAAGCGGGGGGAAAAAAGAAAAAAAATAGGGAGATGGATGGAAAGCAGAAACAGAACACCCAAAGCAAGGGATGAATGTGTTGTAGAAAACCAGAGGGCTAAAGATGCATCAGTGTGACTGGGCATCCACTGCATCAATTCAGAAATCAATAGAGCCTCTGTGGGGCCGGGGGCCAGCAGCATTAAACATCTGAAACGCTCCGGCATTATAAAAATATATAAGACTTCATCCTGCCACAAACTTTATGGTACGGAAGTGGCAGAAAGGGAACATAGACATTTAAGACAAGAGTAATATAACAAAGCACTATACTTAATTAGGCTACTGTCTCTTTTATCTGACAGTATGGTAATGCAGACAATAATAGCCGTAATAATCTTCATAACAACAATAATGGGCCATTTCGGCACAGACAGGTCAGTGTGGGAGACGAGAGGCACTGTCACGCGAACTCAAACAATAAATTACATTTCGCTGGAATTACTGAAGGAGAACAAAACCTTTCCACTTTAATTCCACAATCGAGCGGGCTTAGTGTGTTCTCATTAGTCATAAACTCGCATTTCACGCTGCGCTGCCGTTCTGCTCTCGGGCCACGGCTCTCCGTAACCGCTCCCCGCACGTCACGTGACCCACCAACCGCGCCCAACAACGCCACGCCAGCACCTCCGCCATCTCACACCCCCCTGCCCGGGCTGTCCGAGCGACGCTATTAAGTCTGCAGACTACTAGATTTGTGGTGGCGATAGCCCCATTAGCCGGTGCCGGAGAAAGGGAGTGTGTGCGAGGGAGTCATCCCAGAGTGGGATGGCAATTGGGATTAAATATCAGATCCAGCCTCAGATGGAGGGCTGTGGATTGGGCTGTAATGTATCATGCTGAGGGCTCCATTATATCACAACCCCAAAGCAAGCCTGTCCGCCGTCCACTGCTCAATCCATCAACTCCACGAGCAGCGCGCCCATTCCAGCAGAAGGCCCACGCCTTGCTGCTCTCCGAAAACACCATTTACAAAAGCGCGTAGAGAAAGAAAATATAGCACTCAAGCTATTTGCCATTTCAATCAGCAGTTATTTTTGTCTCCTCCACACTACCTTCAGTGAGTTTGCCAAACTAGCAATTCAGCATAATTACTGCTGTTACAAAATGTCCACTGGTGTTATTCAAATATCTCTTCTCACATACATTACTCCTCAGAAGTCGTTATAGAGGGGTGGATGTGACATTTTGTGGCTTAATTAGCACAATCATATTGAATGCAGTACAATAGAGCTGATTAGTTCTGGGGGAAAACAGCAGCATTGTAATCAAGCTGAAACAATTTAAGTCAAGGCAATTTCCAATGTGTTTTTCCTCTGAACCTAAATATTTCACACGTTATTTTTCCCATGGCAGTAACAAATAGTGTTGAGACTTAACCCCATCCAAGCTTTATGCATGAGATGTAAAATGGACAAGTCTCATCATTGTTGGTTTTAACTGATTTCCCCTGAAAGATTCCCAGATATTAAAAAAAGGACAGTTTGGATTAAGATTTTCTGATGTTTCTCCGCCTTTGAAATATTTTTGTTTGGATTTGGTTCTCTGGATCATTGCTGTTGTTGGTAAATGAGGGTATGCAGCTTTAAGAGTGGGAATCATGGGGATTGTTTCTGTTTAGAGTGTTCCAATTGGTCCGTGTGTGTACGTGAGGCTGCTGGGCAAGTGAGAGCCATTGAAGTGAGTCTTGAAAGAGAGCATGGTTGCAGAGAAAAGGCGGTTGTACAAGGGAGTTAATGTCATTTTCTTTGGTGCAATAAAGGAAGCAAATGCCTAAGCACTTACTTGGTTAGCAGAAACCAGCTAAGTCATTAAGTTGGGTGTGATATAATTAGGAATCGAAAAGGAATAGTGATTTGGTTCCCCTATGTCTCCCAACTACGGTAAACGCTAAAACAATGGTATCGTAAAATAGAAATAGAACCGTTAGTTGTATTGCTTTCACATTTAAAAAATATTGAATGAAATAATTTCACTCTGGCCATGCGGTTTAAGGGATTAGACAGGATTTCTAAGTATTTTGTATTATAATGCCTTTGCCATTATTCAGGCAATGTTAGGCCCATTTCTTGTATATGTCACTGTGCGAACGTCATTAAATGTGCAGTTCCATTTACAAAGCCTACGGTCAAAAGAAAGGACAATGTTTAAAATTTAAGTAAAAGATTTATCCCAGAAATTAGCATTATTATAATCCCATTTTCACCAGTCTTTTAAAAATGTCACATTTTCTATCCGATTTTCACTTTTTTTTTAAATGGGAAAAAAATTAAAACGATGAGCCTTAAAAATGACTTATCCTGAAATTAGGAAATTAAGCATTCTGTATGATACCACTGAAAAAGGAAATATTTTTTGTTTAAAATGTAATATGAAATGGAAAAAAATCCCTGGGATTAGTACTTGATGTAACAGCCTCTGGAAATGGAGTCTTTTTCTATAATGTTGGAGAACAGATGGACGGATCTTGCATTCCTCCATGCAGAACCTTTCAAGAGTATTGATATCCTTAAGGTCTGCAGTTAAGGTTTGTCTTCAATTCAGACCACAGAGATTTGATTGATTTGATTGTTGATTGCTTTAAGTCCAGAGATTGTTGCAAACATTGACTTTGTTTTCACAGAACCATTTCTGTGTTGACGGTTGGGGTTATTGTCTCATTGGAAGGTCAATCTATGGCCAAGTCTAACAGATTTTTTACTAAAATGGTTAAATTCATTATGCAATTGATCTTAACAAGAGACCACTGTCAGCAAAACAGGCCCAAAGCATCAATGATCCACTTTCATAATTATTATAGTACGTATAAGCTGCCTTTCTTGCATGCATCCCACTTTTGACACAAACCTAACCCAGTTCTAACCCAGTTCCAGTCGTAGTTCCAGTGAAGTTTGGCAAGGTCCACATGCTTGAATTTGCTGGTTGCTCAACAAAGAGCTTTCTTTGTGCAGCCATTCCAAAGAGTCTGTTGGTATGCAGGTGGAGTTCTACGGTGAACACCCCAACATGCAACTAAACTGCAATTCTTGGGTTCTTCTTTGCCTCCCCCACACTATTGATGTGCCTGGGGAGAACATGCACTTGGCAGGTTTTCAACTGTTCCAGATGTTTGAAACTTTTCTATTATGGAACTAAGGGTGCTGAGTGGGATTTTTAACTATTTATGCACATAATTATTCTGAACCCACTCCCTGAATTGTGTAGGTCAACAACCATCTGTCTCTTTTGATTTGACAGTCATTTGGCTTTCCCCACAGTGATGGATGAAGGGATTTTACATGTGTGTTACATCATTTTTATACCCTAGTGAATCAGGAAGAAATGGAAGACCACAATACAGTTCCTCGAGACTGATATGAACATACTGCGAGTAAAATGTTATTGCAGCTTTAAGCTTTAATTTATTTTAAAGAATCTTTAGGGGTGCCAATACTGATTTTTTTACATCTATGCTTTGAGAACAAATGCTAGAATAAACGTTACATAAATATTGGAACATAAAAACATGTAAAATCTTCCCATATGTAGGTATGCATAAAATGTAGTTTATTAAATTATCCAATTATTTATATATTTCCCTCATTTTTATCAAACATTTCACCTGATAATTTTAATATTAATTTATAATCTCTGGAAATGCAGTTAGTTTTGGGCATTACAGAACAATTTTTCTGGCTTTTCTGTCACTTGCGAAGGGTAGGTTGGATGCTGGATTGAGGTGTCTGAATAATGCAGCAAAATAAACCTGGAGCCTCATTTATCAATTGTTTTTATAGCTGTAACTGTTTGTATATTGGTATGTGATGTGAAGTTTTTGCAATTAGGTTCTATGAGATTTGACTTTCATATCAAATCACATTATTATCAGTCAATGTATCAAGGATTTTGATAATACAGTGCAATATTGTCCCATACAATACTGTATTAAAACTGTATTTGATTTTCTCAAGCTAATTCAACATACAATTTAAAATTGAACACAGGTAGCACATAATTCAGTCTTCTAACAGCATAAGCAATACTGTAAATTCTGGCCAAGGATTAAAGAAATCACAAAAGTCAAAACATGTATAAATATATGAACTAAGTATTGACTCATTTAAACATAATAGAGAGACGATATCTATATATATATATATATATATATATATATATGGTACACTAACAAGCTCCATGTCCCTTGATGACAATATTGTGTCTGAAATGAGTGCAGTTGAGCTTAAGCCTTATTGCTTTTCCTGACTTGTCTGCATGGATTGAATCGTTCAATAGTCCCATTTATGTGCAATGGCTCACGATCATGAAAACTGTGCATGACTCATGTTCCCAAAGTCTGTTCATTACTCCTGCATCCTGGCCAAGGATATGTCATACAGCTCATTCAAAGGCAACGTGGAACAGCATCTAGTGCTCTGTTGCACATTTCCATATCTTCAACTCGTCACACACTTACGCAACACCAACGGTGCAGTTGTGCCATTTCTTCTGCATGCACCACAGTTCTCCTGGTTTGTTCACACTTGCCAGGTTTGACAAGTTGGTAAGAAAACTGCATTTATCGAATACATCTCTGGATTTTTCTAACATTTTTAAAATGTAAAAGAAACAAAAAAACATTCATCTTAGATTAAGCGTATTTTTTAAATTAACAAACATAGCAAGCCACGGAAGCTCACTGATGGAGACGCACCAACATGGCTACTTGATTTGCAATTGCTATACAACTGGAAAAGTTATTGTATTTTTCTCAGTTCCGATTCATATACAGTAAATGTTCTGGAAGGAACTACTGAGTGAAATTTCAGTCCTGGACCTTGGCAGCTTACAGAAAATGAGAACCTAGCAGCTAATGACCCTGTGATCTAGATAGCTACTAACTAAATAGTAACATTAGCTCAGTCCATGGGGTGAGTAAATAAAGAGGAAGTAAATGTAATTAACCAAATGAAAAATACAAAAGGCATTAAAGTTGCCTGAACTATATGCTAGTTAAGTATGATTTATTAGTTTCATCTCATCCTTAAGAAGTAAAGTGTGCCCGCATTGTTACACTACATCTTTGATGCTGCACTTTCATAGCTTATTGGTCTACAGTCTACAGTAGTAATGTTCTTATTCTATGGTCAACGTCTCAATAACCTCAATGCGACCACCCACCTCATAAGCCATGAAACTCGGTTTCTGTGCCAGCTTAGCAGTGCCAAATGGATTTGAATGAACTGAATAGTGAACTAGCCATTTGACAAGCGGCCAAGCTGCCTCGTCACCTTGAACTTGATCACCCCTCGCTGAAAACATCCTTTTTGGGGGGCTTTTTTCACGGGTGCATTTCATAACGACCTTGAATTTTTTAAGCAGGTGGGAACGCGAGCCAATTCTAAAGCGAGGTATTGTGACTTTGCCAGGCAGAGTGAAAGAGAGGGAGCAGCAGGGAAAGGAAAGCGCCTGACAGCACTAGCAATCGGTTCATTCCTCCTGCACCTTCCCTTTGTTGTAAATAAAACATTATTTCAGATGTTCAATTAAGATAAGTACCCTTAATTTAAGACCTCAGTCAATGTTCGGCTATCATTATTCAGCCCAGAGTCTAGGCCCTGCTTCAGCTCCCAGACAATTACTCAGGGTCCCCAGCAACCAGGGGAAATTGCAGTCAATTTCTGAAGCACTCATTTGCTTAACAGGGGGAAAATCAGGGGAGGGGAATCAGAGAGCCGAGGCAGGCCAATATAGGAGAATGGAGGGAAGTAATCTAAAGGGACCTCTTCTGTGAACTGCTGGGATGCTCCAGGAAGTGAACACAAACCCGGAGACTCCCGCTACAACATACGTACATCTTGTCCTTGAAAGAAAAAAAAAATCCTTCGAGTTCCTTTCTGATTACAGGACTTTGTGTTTGTTCTTCGTTACAGTGACTGATACAAGATTAGATAGCCACGGTGGTATCTGCAAGGAGAATCTGGTCTGTTCGCAAAAGCGCTCTTTCCAATTCCGGAAATGACCTTCTGAAGGGCTACAGGAAGATTTAGCTAAAGTAGAGGGTGCACAACACTGGCACTGACTCTAATATGTATTACAGAGACTGAAATCCTGGGCATTTCCCATTTAATTATTTATTACCTCTCAGGATGAGTAAAAGTAGATATTCCACACTAACCTTTGCATAAGAGAATGAATGAGCTCCTCTTCAGAGCCTGAAAAACACGATGCATTTTAAAGACTGAAGGACCTAAACTGAAATAACTTCCGTTCAGAAGAGAGCGAGCAGGCCAATCTTGACTCGGGAGCCAACAGGGTAATTGAGGTTGCCTCTGGGGAAGGGAATCTATGAAGTCTTTCCTCCTTACTCTATCTCCCACCTCCCGTTTGGAGCCATTTCAGACTGGATTTCACAGTGAGGGCACTGCGCGGGTTCTCCACTACAGCAGTGTCCACCCTTTTGCCCTCAGAACTTTTGCAGCCAACGGCTGTTTACTTCTCCCTTCCAAGAAAAAGAACTGTAGGAAAACTTGATTATTAAAAGAAAATATCTACCAAGCAGGGTCTTTTTCATCATGATAGAAACTACTAGTTCTAATGTGGGGGGAAAAATGAAGTGTTGAAATAATTGCTGGGCATTTATGGACATTAAGTTACCTGTGAATTTGAATTTAGCCTGCTTCCCATAAGCAGCCTTTTAATATGACAGCGCCGCAGATTGAAATGAAATGCATACATAATTATGTACATTCTAGATTCAACTTTCTCAGGGAATTAGGCACTCATAGATAACTTACTGTGATCTTCGCAGTTAGACCTGATTATTACATTGCAGAATACGGCTGCCGGTAATTCATAAGGCAGAGACGGGTGTGGCTCCCCACTCCCCTGTTTCTTCAGAGAGCCCGGGACAGACCGCTGTCCGTCTGCCAGAAACGTACTTAATTCATTAATCAGCCTGAAAAATTTCATCAGTGTGCTTTTGGACTGGCCAGATCAATCACTCAGGAACCACGTGCCCAGCACACAGCAGACCAGCCAGGGCTGGCTGCATCCCCGGGGCTGGCTTAATGTAGGGTTATGGCACTGCATGGATTCAGCCTCACAGCGAGAGATATAACTATATCATCCAGCATTTATACAGTTTCAGTAAACCATACACCAAATGTCACGCAAAATATAAGAAATGCATGAATCTGCCTCTCACTTCTTTCCCTTCCCAGTGGCCATACTCATTTTACTCCATGTTTCTGCTACAAGGGAATGGGAAAATAATCCTGGATAACAGCACTGAATAGTTACTGTATACTTAAATTTCTTTCAGACCGGTTCCTCAGAAAGACAGTAGTCAATTTGCAAGTAAGTCTTCAGTCAAGTACAAGTGCGAAGTGTGAAATCACAAGTGGGCACGTGGAGTACAGCTGTGAAATTTTTTTTCATCCTTCTGTGTCACTGAGAGCCTCCGCCTGAAAACAATACAGTAGCTAACGCCAGCGAGTTTCATCACAAGTCACTTAATCTCAAAGCTTTCAGAGTCAGCGCACCCTCCTCTCCAAAAACGCTTTTCCTGAGTGGGGGTTGAGAGGGTTGCCCGCGCGCACCTCGGCGGAATGGAGCCCGGCAATAACCGCGTATCGAGCCTTCACAGCACCGCGGGCTCACGTTACATTAAAAACAAACAAACAATGCCAATTGCGGATAATGGAGCCATTAGGACCAATTTCAGCCTTTTAAAAGGCATAAACCAAAAGGCTGCCTGAGCAATCTTCAGCCCTATTAGTTCCCTCTGCCTCCCAGCCCTCCCAACTCCACGTCTCGTATCTCATCCTTTTCCTTTTTTTTAAATCTGAAAGGTCACCCCTTTTGTGCATGCAAGTTTGTTTCCAAAGCAGGTTGAGAGCGCATGCTGGGGTATGTTTGATAGAGAGAGTGCAGCCAACGAGCATCTGCCAGCCAGCTCCTCTGATAGCTCCTGAATTCACCTACCCTGGAGCAGAAAGGGGCAGGGGGTGATGACTAATGCAGGGGATGTAAATAATGCGTGGAGGTGAACAGACAGCACGGAGGAAGGAGTGTGGAGGTGAACAGACAGCAAGGAGGAAGGAGTGTGGAGGTGAACAGACAGGAGGAAGGAGTGTGGAGGTGAACAGACAGGAGGAAGGAGTGTGGAGGTGAACAGACAGGAGGAAGGAGTGTGGAGGTGAACAGACAGGAGGAAGGAGTGTGGAGGTGAACAGACAGGAGGAAGGAGTGTGGAGGTGAACAGACAGGAGGAAGGAGTGTGGAGGTGAACAGACAGGAGGAAGGAGTGTGGAGGTGGCTCGGCGTGGCTACGGGGCGCGTGGCTCAATGAAAGGGACAGACATTGCACAGAAAGGCGACCTACGACGCACTCAAAATGTTCCTGATGAAGGAACACCCTTAATAATATCCAGCTCAATCCTTATCAGAGCCCTGTTCACTTGTCCCACAAAACAGCTGCTACAGAAACTAACACATTTATTCCTGCTCTGTCTCACCTCCTTCCTGTTATCTGGTGTTAATTAGCACTCTTGCTAATGAGAAGTCAAGTGAGTTGCTGAAAACATTAAGAAGATATGTCTTTCTAGGGTTAATTTAGAGAAATAGATCACATTTCTTCTCTATAAAATAACAAAATATAAAGGCCAGATACTACATATCCTGAAATTGTTTTGCTAATACGATGCATTTGGGTGTTCCGTCAGGATTATTTTAAATGAAATACGTGCTGAAATTAAAAAAGCTACCATGAGAAACCTGGACTATGCAGATACAGAACTCCATCATTGTTGTAACAGCCTACTGGAGGAAAGGGGCCAAACATACCCACATTTAATAAAATAAAGAACTGGCAAAGGTTATGCATGAAAACAGGAGCAGCAAGTGTTGGACAGAAATGCAGGATTCCTTTGTGTGTGTGAGGCTGTGTGAGCACTGCGAGACGACATGGTGTGTGTGGTGACAGTGACAGAGTCTGCTCTGGTGTCTATCCGCTCTCTTGCAGTCTGTTTTCATGCTTGTCATCCACAGCTTTCTTCAAAATTCAAGCCCTAACATTCTGATTGTAGTTATTATATTTTTTGACATCGTATTGTAGTATCCATGCCATGTCAGAAATATGGCTAATGCTACATTTCCTGATAAGTAGAGGCTTTATTCTGGATTCCATGCTGATCACAATGCACCCCTCTCTTTCAACCTAACGGCCACCATATTGTACTGTATGTCTAGTCTCACTGGTGAGACAAGTTTTTGATCGATCTACAACCTTTTAAAAGTCTAGAGATCTCTATCCTCTCAACATACTGCAATAGGTGTACCACAAGGCTCAGTTCTTGCTCATGATATTTTTCCCTCGACCCTAGATCACCAAGACATTCAGCCTTCTCAGAGTTGTCAGACCACTGTAATCCAGAACAAATTGAAATGTATTAATTTCCTCCATCTGACAAACTAGGGCTGGCAAACCAGTATTCAGCATCACCGGTTACCATGGTAACAAATTGACCATTTCTGGCAGTCATTGCACTAAATGTGCCAGAAAGAATGCGGAGGGAGTATCAAGTTTAGACCAAGGGACTGGTACTGATAGTCCCAAGTTATTTCACAGTTAATTAATTTGATAATTAATTTGCCCAATAGCATAATTTACCAATATCTTTGCCATATTTTGTACACAACTTGACATCAAGATTGTAAAAATATAAAGTAGTTATGGGTTGGTCCTTGACTTAGAAATTGAGATATTCACTGTTAATTTAATGTAATTTTTGTGTACACTGTATGTACATGCTCTGGAATATATTTGTTCTGTCTCAAATATCTGAATGGTACAAGCCTCTTCTTTGATTTAGTCTTCAAACATGTGTGTGCAGTAAATAGTTTTTGAGATATTGACACTTTTATAGGACTAGTACAGAATAGGTGGAAATTGCCCTCTCAGGGGGGTAAAATGGAAAGGGTTAAAATCCTTTAAAAACTTGCTGGAGTAAAGAGCCAAAATAATAGAAATTGTACCACTGTGCAAATACTTTTTAGATTTTAATAATATTTAAAAATATCACATTGCACATTAAGAAAATAGTTCTGAGTGTAACATACTGTTCACAAACTGGAATTTTATCATGTTCTACATTCAAAATAAAGCATGCATACACACACACACCCATGCACACATACACACACACACACACACCATAATTTCCCCTCTATGGAAGACTAAAAAAGAATAACCAATGTGGAAAAACAGATGACAACAAAAGAAGAATAACAAGACCTGGATACTATCGGGTGGTACCATTGTTCTCACGTTTCTATCGCCCTCTCACCAACTTTAATTTCCTTTTAAAGATGACATTATCAAAAGGAAAGGTTCAAGGAGCAACCCAATTCAATAACCATTCCAGCCTCGCTATCTTATTGCAGGAACAAAAAGGCAGCTGAAACAACCTCTGAGTGCATTATCTCTTATGCAATATCATTATTTTCTTGGTATGGAGTTGTTGGGATGAAAGAGATGAGATTCACTGGGATGTTTCCATTAGATGTCTTGCAGTTGAGTCCCAGGAATCAATAAAAAATAATAAAATAATGCAGCAAAGACAATGGAAACAGTTGGGATACAGTTTTAAACTGGACAATTGAAAGTGCACACAGTCATGTACATCAATAGAAGTTGATATAATATTTAACCTAAATCTCCAAAGAAAGCAGTACTAATGCACATTGTACACTGACTATACTTCTTGTGAGTAAATGATAAAGAACACTATATGCACTTTGCCAAATTAGGCACATTTGTTAATGCAATGGAAACAAACCCAATGTTGTTATTTCTCCAAGAGTGCACTATATCATCCTAAAATGTATGAAATGCCAAACATGTCTGATATCACACTGTGCTCATTACAGTTGCTAGTAAAATACAACACGCAGAGAAAATTATAGTTAATCAAATGGTAAATACCTGTTTAAGTTGTCAGAAAATACATGAAAATGTGCGGTTTCTTTGGATTAAGGCCTGGGCACCTGATTGCCTCTTAAACATCTACCCCTGGGATTCAGGAGTAAAATGATGCAAGAGGTTGAAATTCTTTAAAACGCCACCTGGAAGTCTTCTTAATGAAGATTTAGAACATCAACAAAGACATTTGTGAGGATTATCTATGACCATATTGGGCTTTTAAAAGTGAGAGTCACCTGCAACACTGAGAGAAGAGAAATGCACCCAGAAGCCTGCCGTACAGAGTGAAATTTCAATGACTTTAATCATAAACCCATGCTGGTCCCTTTATTAAGGCATTGTTGAGACAGATTCTTCCCGCAGTGAATTGTCAAGCGCTTTCATGAATCATATTTTTGTTATCTGTCACCTTTTATAAGAACGATGCCATGAGTCATAGAAGGACTCGCTGTGTCATTCTCATTGTGACTAAAAACAAGCCAGATATTCAATTTAGATAAGCACCCGCCGAAATCCACCTCTGGACATCCACAGTGAGACAATCCCCCCTTCAACACACCGTACCGGAGAGAACTCGAGGACTCCAGGTCTATGGTCATATCAGATATTTCCCATTATGGATCGGCAGGAAAAGAGTGAACACAGAATGATAAGAAAACATAACTTGAGGGTGGCTGTGCAGTTTTTTGTTGTTTTATTTGAAAGCGCCCTTTCAGAGACAGACAAGTAAGCGAATGAGGTGGAAGTGTCATGGTGAGCGATAGACTGTGTGCTACTGCCTCATTGTAACATTAACAACCATAATAATCGGACAGGTTGAATCGATCCCATCTGACTATACTAATGATACACTGCCAAGTCTGCTCGGATCCCGATAATGAAGAAAAACATGTGACATCATTACTCTTTTCAAGACACAAAATGAGCAGTGCCTATTAGAACCCGGGTTGCGTACTGCAATACCATTTTTTAAAGAATGGCTCAATGTCGCATAAACCTAGCCTTAGCATAACTCGTGGCCACCGTACACACGTTTGCTGTTCAACACCATAACCTCTGAACTTTTCACAACTAACCATTTGGCAGCCAATGACACTAGCTACAAACTTCTGTTGAAATGCTGTGAAAAAAAGAGAGTACAACTTTAAAAGCAATATACACACCATGAGCATTATTAGTTAGACCTGTACACCAGCTTGTTAATGCAAATACTTAATCAGGCAATCATGTGGCAGCAACAAAATGCATAAAAGCATGCAGACATGGTCAAGAGGTTCAGCTGTTTTACAGACCAAATGACAGAATGGGGAAGAAATGTGATGTAAGTGACTTTGATGGTGGAATGATTGTTGGTGCTAGACAGGGTGGTTTGAAAATTTCAATATCTATTTTCACATACAAGAGTCTGCAGAGAATGGTACGAAAAACAAAGCTGACAGGAAGGTGACAGTAACGCAAATAACCACAAGAAGAACACACAATGTATCAGACCTCTTAAGTGGATACAGTATCAGGAGACCAATAAGTCTAATCAAAATAAATACCTAATAAAGTGCTCACTGAGTGTATGTACATTAATTTGTGAATGCCATGAAAACATGTGATTACACTTCTTTTAGAATTAGTTCTTATGTAGGCATGCCCTTCAACCTTTTTTAATCTGGTCACTAAAACATAATGCTATTCCATTGAACAGTGGATCTGCATAGGAAGTAAACGACCGATAATCCATTTAAATAGAAGGGCACTAACTATAACAGTGCCTGGTATAAAGAATGTGTTACACAGGCTAACACTCACCCAGTGTCCAAACCAGCAATGTATGAGGCTACATCCACAGTGCAGAAAACTGCTATTATGGAAATCCGAGCATCAGCTGACTTACTGCAACTGTTAAATCTCAGCTTCCATCAGCAACTATTGTGGCATTCGCCAACAGCAGGGAAAGCCCGGGAAGAGACACGCTACTAATAACAAAAGATAAAAAAATGCTCACTCTAGACATGTACTTTGATCTGTGTTGTCAGTGATTTCCTTCATCAGTGCAGTACAACACATACGTATCTGCTGTTCAACTGTCTTTTCTCAGCTGAGCCAGAGATGAAGTTTGATTGACAGGACTTGGAACTGCATCAAAGGATTGAGCCAAGTTGGCCCTCTTCGCAAATGCCTAGCTGCTTGAATCTCCGAGTATGTTGTAAAAGACCGCTTCCCCATCCCGCAGAGAAGAGCATTGAAACACACAGACCGGACGCAGGTATAGTGACTCTGTGACTCTGCAAGCTGCTCACTCACCATGTTAGCTCAATGGACGTAAGTCTTCCCACACACATGAAAAGAGCCTGAATGTGTGAACCTCTACAGCATTACGTTACAATCAACACATTCGTCAACATCTAACGCTACCCCAATTATTATGTTGGCTTTCAAATGGGCACAACAAAATAAGACACAGCAGAACAATAGTCTGTTTTTAGTTGACATCTGCTAGAAAACAAATTGCTGCCCATCTTGCATTTTTCTAAAAACATTACAAACTGCACAACGATGTTACAAAGAATGTAGCCTACGCGTGTCAATATTAGAGCAACGGACAGCTACTAATCTAGAAAAGCACAAGGAGACATGAGGTAAACTTTGAGTTGAAAGTAGGCTAGACATGAATCTTGCCATAATACTGGAAGACTCAGAACAGTGAAGCTGGGCCATGCTCTGTGGACAGGTTGGTGGCTTCGGACTACACAGCTGAACTTGCTGTAAACTGGTTCTAACACTGTAAATGCACCTGTCCGTGTGTTGAGAAATGCAATAAAACACACATTTTATTGTAGCCATTTGTTATTGTTATTTGTTTCATTATTGGAGTTTCATTTTAGATGGATCCATCAGCCAGTTATGAAAGAAGAGGTGTAGCTCCATTTTGTTTTTTCAACAGAGAGTTTGATATGTTTCTGTTTAATGCTCTACTGTGCCGCTGAGTTGTACTGGCAATGTGCTAGGAAGAATAACTACAATGAACATTCCTAGTGAATTTATAATGAAGTAACAGTCTATTAACAATTCATCTGTAATGCAGTGACAATATATCCCCTTGACATTGGAAAATAAATTTCTAAAAACTTAATGAACAGTCATTGCAAGTAAATTACCAACATACTAGTAAGCCATTCCCTGTAGCAAATTAATTTCTTCTGAACCACATTTTAATATATTATAATTTAATGTTTTATTAGCATTTATTCCTGTTTTCCTCAAATGTATAAAATCAATAGATAAATAGTCAAGGACTTTTAATATTTGTGCTTCCCATTATTCACTTTAAAATATTTTACATACTTTACTAAAAGATTTGCCATATTTTTTTCCCCACGCCATAGTCATTTCGAATCCACTCCGAACGGCAAATTCTCATGTCTAGTTTTCAGAAAGTATCAGTTTTGTTTGCTCTCAAAGCAAGCTAAATTCTGAATGAGAACATAGAAATGATAGAAAAACATAGAAATGATGAAAAAAAAAAGGCAAAAAGAAAAATCCTGTGTTAGAATTTGGTAGACAGGAGACAACAGTTGAGTTGAAAACAGGTCTGGGGACAAACTGAAATGAGACTTGTCTCTGTGTGGCAGATTTTATTTCAGAAATCCTTGGGCTATGTGGAGGCTCAAATCTTCGTGCCGGGGGGAAATGACTTTTTAATAGGAAGAGACAAACTACACATTGGCCCCGTTGAGGAGCTGCGGAATGAGAAAAAAAAAAAAGGACGGAAAGAAGAAACAGAGGAAGTCCCGGACTGACTTGTTATGGAGTTGTTGGATGAGAAGGCTAATGCAAGCTCCATCCGTCGGAGGCCTGTGTGTTCCTACAGCAGAGCCTGCTGCTGAGGCAGTGCAGCCAAGCACAAGGTACTTAATAACTGGCAATGATGGCCGCTCTGTCGCGGCGGAGAATAAACCTGCACAGTGTATTACCCTGGGTGTCAGCACTGCTCACGTCAATTAGCAGACCTATCTCACTGATCTCTCAAATTATCCAGGCAAGCCTGGGATTAACAGCCATGCATTTTTTTAAAGCAGGCAAGCAAATTGCACGGGAGGATGTTGAATGCATTGCAACGGAGCTCTTCAAATGCTAAACATGCTAAACACACTCCACCCAGACGGAGACTGAACATGGGTACTGCACCTGTAAGGTGAACAGCAGCACAACCAAAGTCAGCTACAAGGGTTCAGCTAGTGGTGGCTGGTGGTTCATCGAGGAAGGCACCATAGGGCCCACAGGAAGGGAATGAATTAAGCTTTATAACCAACGGCTGATGCAGAAGTCCTCAGGCTCATAGTAACTAAGACAGTGCCGTCTGTCTCAGTGAAACAGAAAAGACAGCTGTCACTATGGATAGCACGGTGAAAGAGGGATGGGGTGAAGGCAGGGCAGGGGCTGGTGGCTAGGACAGTGTGTGTGTGTGTAAATGTGTGTGTGTGTGTGTGTGTGTGTGTTTGTGTGGGTGCATGTGTTTGAGTGGTGTGTGTGTGTGTGCATGTGTGTGTGTGTGTGTGTGTGTGTGTGTGGGTTTGTGTGGGTGCACGTGTGTGTCTGCTTTTTTTGTGTGTATATGTCTCGTCTGAGTGTGCGTGTGTGTGTGTGTGCCTGTCTTTCTGTGTGTGTGTCTTGTGAGTGTCTAAATGTGTGTATATATGCTTGTGAGCGTGCGTGTGTATGTGCGCATGTGTGTGTCTGTCTCTGCCGTGTGTGTATGCATGCATGTGTGTGTGCGTGTACATGTGTGTATGTGAGTGTGCGTGTGTGTGTGTATGCCTACGCATGTGTACATGTGTGTATGTGTGCAGGGAGGGAACTCTGTCACTCACTCCTGTAGACCCATCTCCCACACCAGGGTGGGGGACTGACGCACGGCAGAGACAGAGCAGGGAGGAGAGGCAGCCAGCCCAGCTCATGAGCTGCACCCTGCTAACAGATATTTATCTCTCTGTCTTAATCAGTGTCACAGGGGACATGGCTGTTAAAAATAAAGGCTGTTCAGCTGTGCCCCCACCGGAAACTGTCCCGCGGAATGGCAGACATGACTGCCTGGAATGCCATTATTCATTACATCCTGCGATCGCAAAGGCACTTTGGAAAAAAAAACACAACAAGGAAGGACACTGTGATTACATAAGAGCGAAACCTCCGCTGTTCCTGGTTTTGAAGATGCGGTCGCCGGCTCAGTTGTATCACTAATTCCCGTGCAGTGTAAGAGGAAGCTGAAGGGGGAGAGAATACTAAGGAGAACTTTTGACTGTTTTTGTTCAGGGAATGGGAATACCCCCCATTTTGAAAACAGTCCAACTGGGGATTATACTAGGTCTGTGTTGATAAAATCTCACCCTGCACTTGCAGAGGGATTTTATGATTGAGAGCGTGAAGGTCTAGACTCTAATACAGAGGGACTGCTCCTTTTGAAATTGACTGTGACCCCTGCCCCACTGGAAATGGACTGCTGCACTCGCTGCATGCCATTCTGCGTTTATTTTTCTGTTCTTTTTTTGTGTTTAGCTTTTAGTTATTCTCAATGGCCTATTTTCAAGCTTTTGTTCATTATCAATTTCTAATTACATGAAAGTGCCATTTGGAAGCTCACCTATAATTTATACAGACAAACAATACCAAATACTGTGAATAAAATCCAGCGAATTTCACAGCACACACACAAACATACCTACGCACACAAACTACACACACACAAACATGCCTACACACACACTATACACACACTATATCGTACACACACGCACACACACAAACCATACACACAAACATACCTACACGCACAAACCATACACACAAACATGCCTACACGCACACTATACACACACTATATTGTACACACACACACACACACAAACCATACACACAAACATACCTACACGCACACTCTACTGTACACACATGCACACACACACAAAAACCACACACAAACAAACATACCTGCACACACAAGCAATACACATACGCACACAAACACATGTATGTGCACACATAAACACACGCACAAACATACCACACACAATCTACACACATATGCAAACATAGCTACAAGCACAAACTATACGCACACACAAACATACAGTACCTACACCCACAACCTACACACACACATACACACACACACATACCAACACACCTAAACTACACACACACACACACACACAACCCCACTGCCAGCATCCGGGCCAAAAGACATCAATGTCAAAACCTATTTTGGTGGCTTGTGTTTTTGAATGTGACTCCACTAAATGCCAGGCAGGTCCTCTAAAAAGAGGCAATAAATCATCAGCTGAAAGCAGAGTGCTTCAATATGCAGGCACAAACCCCAGCCACCTCCCCAGGCGACACACAACGCACACCACCAATCAAATCACATGCATTCTAATGAATATGAAAAGTGTAAATAGATTAATATTGTGTAAGGCGGCTGATGCCACAGATTACTATGCTGTGTAAGTATGACTGCGGCACTGAATCCGTCACCCACAAAGGTGACTGATAAAGTGGCCTCCTCCACACAACACAACGCTGGCTCCGGGGCTGTAAAGCCTAGCACTGTGCGTAGGAACGCTGGGGAGTGATATCACAGGTACAGTGGAAGGGAGGAACAGAAAGGAAGGACATTCGGCCAGATGGAATACTGAGGAGTCAGTGTGGCGTCGCGGGAGGGGGGTTCAGTAGATAGGCTATGGCTTAAGCCAGGGGGTGAATGTGAGTCTTGTCTGTGCACAGTGGTCCTCACGATGTATGGTGTGTTTCATTTTCTGTTATCTGTGTTTTCTCTTTTTGTACTCCCGGTTATGACGTGTTAACGGAAAAAACTCACAGAGGCTGCAGAACAGGAAATGTTCGTCATTGAATTTGGCTGAAATGCATGCGCAGGAGGAAGGAAGTCTAAGGGATAACTAAGCATTTTCTCCCAGTCTGCATCATTAACACTGGAAATGTGAACAACAAATTACAGAGGAGAATGTGTCAGCCAATCAGCAGCCATGCCTGGCTCGGAAGCTCTTGGCCCAATAGTAGGGCTTATTTACATCTGAATTATTTTCCAGGAACAATCAAGTGCAATGGATTACACATTCATCTTATTTTATTTTAGTAAGGATTACAGATGACTTGGGAAAAACTTCTCAATAATGATGGTGATGAGTCAGGTTTATGGAGATAAACTCTTCTGACAAGTTGCACAGGAAGAGTAGAATTCAATCGCAGTTGGGTCAGACCTGGGTCAAATACATAATTGCATTGTATTAAAATATTTGGTGTGTTGGAACCTATGAAATACTCTCAAAAAGTGCAAATCAAACTTCAGGTCCTCAATCAATCGAGCAGAGAGAAGTATTTGAATCCAAACCAATTACGTATTTGACCTAGGTCTGGTTAGGAGCTCCCTTCATATTGGATTTTAAACAAAAATATTGAGAAGAAAGCAAACGCGAAGAAAAAGGGTTAAAAAATAGTGTCAGGCCCTACCACTGCAATGTGCTCGAACAGGCAAGAGCAGAGCGAAGCAGAAAGGAAGCTTGCCGTGCTGACAGGAAATTAAACACGTTCCTCCTCTGTGACACGGTGCAGTTCATCAAACGCTGAGACGTCTTTAACACGCACACGGTGAGCAGGGCCCGGCTCACCCCTCCTCCAGACAAGCCAGGGGACACGCAGACAGGCCTGCAGAACACACTTAATTATCCCGCAACGCACATGGATGCAACACACAGCAGTGTGAGGGAGGGGAGGCGAGCAGGAGAGGAGGGAGTTAACTGCGGGATATTTAGCTACAGTACACGCTGTAAGACCATTAAAGTGTTTTTCAGCTACTGACAATGGTAGAATCCCATCCAAGTTAAAACTGCAGTTGTTGTATCTCTTGTTGGTGCTGTTCAATACCCTTCATGTTTCTTTAAGCACCCGGTGTTTGGCTACTTCTGTCCAGCCATGTTTTCAGCACAAGCGATGGATGATGAGTGGCATTGGCTCCTGTGTTTACCAACAGTGAAGAGAATTTCAAAGAAAAATCTTAAGAAGCACTCAAAGGATTTATCTCTTCTCGCAAAGATGTAGTCATCAACATTATTCAAGCACAATTCAAAGTCCTGAAATGTTGAATAGACTCTCATCATCAGTGCATAATATATAAAAAGGTATGCAAAATTATACACTAAATCTAAATCTAAATTATTTTAAAATCAACCAGCTTCCCATATCTACCTTTCCCCTAAACCTGCAGCTTGCTGGGAAGGAATGCTTTACTGTCATTCCCTAATCGTGTGTTTTATGTCTGTCTCCCCTTGTCCTTTTATCCCCCTTCCCGGTGTCTCCTAGGCAGTGGGCTCCGGAAGACAACGGTGCTTAAAGCCAGCCACGTGTCTCTCCGGAATTCCCCAGCTCGTCGGAATCTCATTATCTACAAACGGCAGAAGATCTGAGAGGAGGGAGGGAGGGAAGAAGTGGGCCATGAGAGGAGGATTTGTAGAATCTTTAAAAGAAATGCGTTGGTAATGAGAGACAGGGTTGAGCAGTTTCAGCCCTAAATGAACATTTTCCCGCTCTTGCGTCGCCTGGTGGGGGGCGAACGGGGAGCTCACCTGAGATGTGCATTTTATAGCCATGTTGTGTGGCACTATAATAAAACATTGCAGCAATCACATGCAGGAACCTGTTAGGCCAGGCGAAGCTTAGTGAATCCACAGATATGGAAGAATTTTAACAACCCGATGGTGTATATTATTTTCAAAGGTGAGAGCACTGCTGGCCTACTGGTCAAACCCTCACCCTCTACCAGACTCAAAATATTTTTTTAAATTGCTGCCTTTATTAAACTACCAAAGGTGCGTTTAATGGTCTGTTCTTATTTATGTGTCTACAGGTCTACAGGATACCTTAGATAGTGTTCAATAGTAAATATACAATCCTCTCCAAAAGTATTGGAACAGCAAGGTCAAACACTGTTTTGCTATACACTGAAGACAATTAAGTTTGAGGTCAAAAGATGTACATGACAGATATGAATTTCAGCTTTCATGTCCTGTTCGATTGATTGATTGTTCATCTTTTTATCTCAACCCCAAATGTATTCAGTGTATTGCAAAAACAAAGAAATAGGGCTTGCTGTTCCAATACTTTTATGCTGTATAATAAGAGGCAATGTATTATATGGGTAAAAATATGTTTGTAAGATAATGGCTAAGACAGCCCAGCCATGAATTGCCAAGGAGTGAATTTTTGATCCGCACAGGCGAGCCACATTCAGCTTAAATGGAGGGACGGAGGAGTCAGTTAAACGGACGTTGTAGCTGGATAAAAGGCTGTGTTTTCCCTGTCATAGAAAGGGATTATTGAGAACCCAGTCGATAGTAAGCAGATTAGGTTCAGCTTTGTGTTGCCAGACACCATAGCAAGAGAAATCAGCTTTAATCCAACTGTACACAATACCTCCTGCCAAAGCAACATGCGAAGATAAAAACTTGTGAGAGAAAACATGCACCAAACATGACACGAGAACACACTGAAACATCACACTACCTCCAACACCAGGACAATCAGATCTGCTCTACATAACATTATTATGCATAACGTGCATTATCACATTATACTTATCAATCGATCAATTAATCAATAGAATGCACATTACAATGCAGAGTTGGTTATTGATGTTAAATTAACTCTTAACCTTCATAGCTAAGACTGGGTGTTTGTCACAGGGGTCACGGATTCCGTGATTCAGTGTCATTTGTATAAGTGTATGCACTTCAGCAATATTGCCAAAGGCTGGGGAAACAAAGGGAAACAGTGGCTACAAATATTTGGAATGTGCTGGGATCAAGATTTTGGTCATTGTCAGTTGTTGCAATCAGATGTATGTCAACAGTTTTGGTAATATTCATTGGCAAGAAGCGCTCTACCAAAGTCCATACATAGCAATGTAGCTACAACATGTAGTATACCAAAACAAACTTTAAAGTAGTGAAAACGGACATACAGCAATCGCGTTTTTTATTAATGCGATTTGAGCATGCTGTATTTTTAACAACGTTCCCGTTAAATTAATGGCAAACAGCGTGCTCTTTCTCCCTGCGATGGACCGAATTAAGCCGTTAAACGCACCAGCCTATACCCGCAGGCTATTTGTTCCTAGAAGCTGGTTACTGGCCCTTGATTTCTTTAAAACTTTAACCACTTGTTACTGTTCCTACAGTCAAGTGTCCCCCACAATAGTAGATCTATTCATTAATTGAATAAATAAAAGATTTATTAAATTGTTTCCTGGTTTTCCGTGATTTACATCAACTTTGACTTTGACAACCATGACTGCTCCATGACTTCAGTACACATAATGTACATTTTGAAGACAATGGACTCAAGTTATACTTTGAAGTTCCCTGTTTGCATTGCAAAACTGATCACATGGTCATTTCAGGAAATCAACCATCTCCTATGCAAACAACTGTAAGAATATGTACTTTGTGAGATGCATCATGGATTCCCAGTATAATAAATAAAGATGATATTTTTACACATTCTTGAATGTTTACAGTACATGCGTGATTCTAATGAAATAAACAATCTAACCTCCTCAAGACTAATGGCTAAATCATACACACAGAAAAGAACAAAAAGACAAAAGCACACACATTTTTCCAGTGAATATGAACATGTGAGTACTCTAGTTTGGTGTTTAAATCCACACCATTTATTTTGTAATAAGTTTGTTTCTTTAATTATTTGTTTTTGTTTTTACAGTGTTAATCTCTAGGGTGTTTTTGAAGTGCTGGTGCTATTTTTGGTGTGGGTGCCACAAACAAATCTGAATTCTAACAGATAGATAAACTGATAGATGTGCTACAAAGGATATTGTTTGTAGGTATGGAAAATGCACAGCATATACTCTAATACCCTTCATGCCTCTTGGCTCTGTGATAGTGTGATGTGCGTTGGTGTACCCACAGATTAATCCTACCCTACAGAAAACTGCAGGGGCTCAATGCCAGCCTCCAGAAGCAATGTGACATGAGAACATGTCAAGGCATGGGTTGTTATTCATCAAGAAGAAAATTGTATTTCTCAGTCTGCCTTCACATTGATGGTGCTATCAATAGATTAAAGCCAGGAACAGAGTAAAAATGTCACTGCATTTTGGCTTGCATAGGCCAGGTGAAATTACAAGGAACTATAAGTGATTTTGGAGCAAATTACCTGTCCATTTTTTAGAGCAAGGAAAGAAATGTGACTGTAATTTCCTCCAAAGTTTCACCACTGTGTGGCTTAGTTCTGGGCTTGATGAAATGAGTGTTAAAATTCAGCAGTTTATTAAAATGACCTTAACACCAACACTATTAAGCTCATAAACCTGCAGCCACACATAAGTGGGCATAGCTCCTCTGAAGTTTGAATAGGTTCAGCAATATTAATTGAATGGGGGAAATTTGTTGGAGGTTTAATTTGTAATTTGTTAATTTGTAAAGTGTAATGGTTGCAGGGTTCAAATACTGTAAGCATGTGTTGCAATTACATTGACCTCGTCCTATCCTCAAAAATCTTGACTCTTCGGCCGTGACTTGTTTGTGTGTGTGTACGTGCGTGTGTATGCATATGTGTGTATGTGTGTTTGTGTGCATGTGTGCATGTGTGTATGTGTGTGTGTATGCATGTGTGTGTGTGTATGCATGTGTGTGTGTGTGTGTGTGTGTGTGTGTGTGTTTCTGAGGAGTTGGGGTGTAAAAGTGTTGCATAGTTTGAGAATTGTGGATGTTAAAAATCTGGCTTCCTCATGCACCATCTCTTAAGTTGCAATGCGAGCCATTAAGCTAAGCAGAAAGACAGGAGGCATTTTTTCTCCTGTATCATGAACCTATTAAGTTGCTATCACCTCTCCACAATCCGTGTGAGTCTGTGATGTATAAATGCGTTTCCCTCTAAGGTACAGCTCTATGGATATGTGAGAGCATTTAATGCCAGCCAGCTTATCAGTAAGTGCTTATCTCAGTCTGACAGTTAGCAAAGTGTAGAGACTGGGGGCAACGCAAAACTACAGGTCAACCGCCCTCCGAAATCCTTCCCATGCCTGGAAATAACCCCTCAAAGTTAAAGGTTCCACCTTCCTCATGTCAGGAGGTCAATTGTACCCTCAAACAGAATGAAATGCAATGGCTTCTTTTCACTGATAATGCTGCATAATATAGTTAAAAAATAATCCCGTGGAACACATATTTTAGCACTGATACTCATTTTTTAGCTAGACGATAATTACACAAATGGCTCGAATTTGTCAATTTTCTGATATTAAATTACCTGAAACAAATTCAGTTAAAAAGAAATCCTACAGCATACGTACAGCATTTTAGTACTGATAGTAGTATTTTTATAATTTGCCAAATTATAGTTAAACAAATGGCATGGGTTTGTCTAAATTAAATGATCTGATAGTAAATATCAGACTAACTCAAATAATTGCATGTGTGTGCACATGCATATTAAACCTGCCCATGCCTTCATAAGATATGTTGTCCCTACAGTAATATTCCCTCGGAGCACTGCTATCATATAACGTGCTAGTCCAGGTAGCCTTGCAGTGAAAGACGTCAAGATGTGAGAGGTCACCTTGCATCAGCCAGTGAAACTGGCTACTCCGGTGCTTCTCAGATGTAGCGCAATACCGCGCATTTCAAAGGGAAAAGGTCTGGAGCACACAGATGCGAAACGATCCCTTTAATGGCGCAAAACTGCCACGTTTCCACACCGCTGCCTCTTCATCGGAGTCGCATAAAAGTCCGATAATACGCTGCCTGCGCGCTGTATTATGCAGCCGGCACCTGTAATGTCACAGCGCGTCCGCGGCGTTGGGACCCGCCGGAGCGGCTCCATCAGAGGGAGCGCACGGGGCTGCGGATGAGCGGGCTGAAGGTAAGGGAGACGGCTGGGAAGCGGACCAGGCCGCGGCCGAGGGGACGACTGCTGCAGAGGGCTGATTTATTTTCTGCATATCTGTAAAGAACCTTCCATCTGGCAGAGCGCAAAACCATCAACACTGTAATTAAAATGCAATTACCACCTCTCTCCTCCCCCAGCAACACTGTAATCCCAGAGAAGACATTCCATCTGTGTCACATGCAGCGTGCCATCTTGTCTTCACCTCGGCGTTTTCTCCTCTTCCTTCACCCTTATCTATCAGCGATTCCGCCCATAATGGCCCGCTTTCTCCGCCATTTTCCTCACGCGCGCCGCCATCATCATTACCGCCGCAATTGGTCTGATTTGTGTCCTTAAAAAATCACCAGCGTAGTATTTCTGTAGCTATTAGCCATTCTTCCCCTCATGGTTTTCCAAACACACAGCCAGTTATCATCCCTGTGATTGATATTGCAGCCCTTTTAATGTAACTTTTTTTAAATCACCGGCACAATATGTTCAATTATATTTATTAGCATACCTCATTGGTTTAGTAAATCACCAGGACATAATATAACCGGGCAGCAAATCTAATTTAGTTTTTAACCAGTCCAAGTCAGTCTGGTACGAACTAAATTATGATAGAATGTGATCGTGAAATTAAAAGGTCATAATGGGATGTTTATAATTATTGGGGGTGGACAGATACTGTTGGCAGAGAAAATGGTCAGAAGGTACAGTAAGTAAATGAGCCCTTTTTAATTTTAGGCAAACTGTACCTGCTTGGGGTTAACCTTTCAACTTCCAATCAAAGGTCACTACTTTTTTAAATTCAAGAATGAACATTATTAATATCATCAACAGTAGCTATAATTTATAGTAGAAATTATACATTGATATACTGTACATCTTCCTGTCCAAAAAAAAAAACCTGATTATTGCATCAAGTAACATCAGGTACAGCCAACCAAAGCCCAATTGAGCATTCAAGATTACCACACACTTGGCTTCTTCATATAAACTCTCTCCAAACTATTAATTGCCTAGTATCTTTTTTTCAGGAGTACACCGTTAATTTTGTCAGATAATCATCTGTAGGTGTATGACTATGTGTAGGTGTACGACTATGTGTAGGTGTGTGACTATGTGTAGGTGTATGACTATGTGTAGGTGTGTAGGTGTATGACTGTGTAGGTGTATGACTATGTGTAGGTGTGTGACTATGTGTAGGTGTATGACTATGTGTAAATGTATGACTATGTGTAGGTGTATGACTATGTGTAGGTGTATGACTATGTGTAAGTGTATGACTATGTGTAGGTGTATGACGATGTGTAGGTGTGTAGGTGTATGACTATGTGTAGGTGTGTAGGTGTATGGCTATGTGTAGGTGTATGACTATGTGTAGGTGTATGACTATGTGTAAGTGTATGACTATGTGTAGGTGTATGAATATGTGTAGGTGTATGAGTGTAGGTGTATGACTATGTGTAGGTGTGTGACTATGTGTAAGTGTATGACTGCTTGTTTTTCACAGATTTAAAAATGCTTTAAAAAGCCAAGCAGCAGGCTTTCACTAGAAGAAAGGATGAAGGATGCGTTTGACCCTGCACACACAACGCATGCATGAAACATGTTTGTCATGCAACAGTGGGATCATTTCACGCTAAGATTTTGATGAACTACAAAGCCACCCAAGAGTCTTTGCTCTTCTATAATGCAGGCTCTTATCCAATTAGGACGCAGATGGAACAGGGCCAGACGCCATTTGCAGAAGAAGAGACACTGCAATATATCCTGTTCATGCAGACCTGTAAACATCAAAAAAAAAAAAAGGTTCATAACGGTGGGAAAAGGCTTAAAAAACCATGTATTACGGTAATAAGAAAATGCTTCATGTGTGCAAGCTCAAATTAAGCAGCAGTCCTCACGCTAAGGAAGAGGTGATGGTGATGGAGTGGAGGGGGGAGGGGGCATTGAGCCGTCCCCCCGATAAAAAACCTTAATTACTTCTGACTAAATCTGTAATTATAATATATCACAGCTGCAGATTTACCTGTGTGTGTGTGCGTGTGTGTGTAGGGGAGGCTGCACTGGGACTGAAGTGACTGTCACAGATAAATCACTTCCACACAAAGTTACATGGAGCACAGAAGGGGGGGGGGGGGGGGAGTAAATTACGGGGAGGTAGGGAGGGGACAGAGGGATTTGAAAGAGCAGAGTGGAGATGGGAAACAAACTGAGAGGGAAAGGAATCCAAACGAAAGGCTGACAGGAAAGAAAAACATGGCTCGGGTGTTTTCATCCTAAATTATGACGGTTTACAGGCATTTTTCAAAACTGACAGAGAGGAAAACAACACCGCGGTCCGAAATGTAAAACGTAAGTAATTTCATCATATGAAGATAAGCATCGTGGAAACAGCGGCAAATTGCTGTTCCACAACATGACTGTAAAAGATGCAATATTGGAGGAAGGAAATGGATTTTACGCCATTTGACACATGTACATTAGAAATAGGCAGATTTATATTTGGATTGAAAGTGTGAACGGCGTAGAGGAGGAATGAAGAAGCCAGCTGGAGTCAGTGGGGCTAAGCACAGCCACTGCAGCAGGAAAGGACATTATTAAAAATGCCTTTGTTTCCATGGGAATCCTTATGGAATAGCTTTTTCTTCTCACAGGCTAGCAATGATTTCCTCTCCCTTCCTTCATGCCGTTCCATCATTGCAGGGCATTATAGCTGGGTGTCTGCCCTCTCTTCCTACAAATAGGATGGAATCTATAGAACTACAGTTGCTGACCTCAGGAAATACAAAAGGAATAGTGATGGAACCGGCACAAGCAACGCCCGTAACCTCAAATAATGCAGCTGTGTTAAGGGAAGGCATTATTCTCATGAAGATTTAGGAAACCCACACAATGCGGGACCCTGCAGTCCCCAAGGCACCGGCACAACAAGGTGTCCTTCAGAAGAAGTGAGAATCCTATCAGGCAACAAATGCAGGTCTCCGCATCTCACAGGGCCTGCTCTTCCTCCAATCCAATTACTCCTGAATGGGATCCATCATGCATTCACTGTGAGCCGCGCCATCCTCCGCACGGCGAAATGTGCAGGGATGAGAAAGACAAACAAAAATAAATAAACGCGGGCGCTTTAATCTGCCGAGGCAGCTCGCCCGCACGAGGAGAGAGTGTAAAAAGATGTGAACAAATAGCAGCTGACGTTCATAAAGCGACTGAACAAACAGAAACATGCTCCCCCCAGCCCTCTCTTTCCACAATTCCTTCATTTGAAATCCCAGCACTCCACTGATATACATGTCTCTCTCTCTCTCACTCTCACACACACACCCAACACCACACACATATACTGTATATGGGCACATGCACACACACTGAATTTACATGCTTGTGCACACAATAATGTTTGCTCACATACATGAAAACATATTTGTCCCCTTCCTGATTCCCTCTATTATTTGTCACACTGAATGGTTTCAGAACCAGAACCTTCAGCAGCAATAGGTGCTACCAAATGCTTCCTATAATTTTATATCAGTCTCTCACATCACTGTGGAGGAATTATAGCCCACTCCTCTTTAATTCAGACAAATTGAACTGTTTGTTTCAGGTTCGGCTACATCCTCTCTATTGTGTTCAAGTCAGGACTCTTACTAGGCCACTCCAAAACTTTAGTTTCTTTTCAGCAATTCCGATGTGGACTTGCTTTTGCGTTTTGGATAACTGGCTTCCTGCATAACGTGATTATGCTTCAGCTTACAGTATTGACAGATGACCAGATATTCTCCAGCAGAATTTTCTGATACAGAACGGAATTCATGGTTAAAAGGGGGGCAATTATTTTTCAAATGGGTGTTATGGGTGTTTAATATTTTTGTTCATGAAATAAATGAAATAATCATTAAACCATTGTGTGTTGTGTTTACTCAGTTTCCCTTTGTCTATTATTACAATTTGAGATCTGGAACCATTCAGTGTGACAAATAAGAAATAATAGAAGAAATCAGGAAGGGGGCAAATACTTTTCCATGGCACTGAACATATGCATTCTCGCTTTCCTGATAAGGCTAATGTAGAAACCCGTCTCAATTGTCCTGACATTAGCTTATCCAATGTAATAAAGGTACACTACACACTCTAGCTCTAGTAATTCAAAAAGGAAATGTGAGGATTTCTTTCATTATATTTTGATAAAATCATGGTAAACCTGACCTGAATGTAATGGAAAACAAATAATATGGGTAAAGGAACAAGCAGGTGGATGAAGAAATGGAAGTGGATGAAGATGAAAAATTTAATATTTCCTTGAGTGTAACAGGTGCAAATTAAATGCCTCATGCCCTATCCAGCTCCTCAAAAATAGCTCAATAATTCAGGGCCCACGGAATGACTGGAAAAGAAAGTATTGAAAGAAAAAGCAAGAGAAAGAAATGAGAGAGAAATAAGGCAAGCCTGAGCCTGGAGTAACCAATCTGTCTTAAGCACTGCTCCAGCTTCAGCTTCACATCTCCTATCGATCAGGGAGGGCCGCCGTACTGCCAGACATTAAAAGCCGTTTCCGCAGCCCTAAGTCTTCATCACCAGGGAGGTAATACTTCAGAGGGATCTGCTGCCGCTCCCAGTGCCTTTAATATCACGAAATGGGTGTGTCCGGGCACGTTCATTTTGTTTTCGGGATACGCGTACAGGTTGGCGAATAAGAGCGAAGCTGCCGGAGCTGACTGTTCGAAGCGGCTCTCACCACCGCCGTATCTCACGATACGTCTGATTTTGTCTCCTGTTTGCTTTAAATCACTCGCTCTAATGGGTTATCTCTGGACGGATGCCTAATGGAAAGAAATACAGCTTGTAACTTGGAAAGCAGACAAGCCTCTGTTCCAGCAGGAGAGGCGGCCACCACGTCCTTTTCAGTTTCTCATTCAGATTGTGCCGCGGGCCTCAATGTCAATGTCAATGTTTACTCTGTCATGAGAAATAAATACAAAAAAAGACCGGCTTCACCGTGAGCTGAGAAATAGATAGGAAAATATTGTATTCTACTTGAATGCGCTATAAGAAACGGTTTGGAAAATACAGTCAGTGGCCAATGGCCTTCGTAGAGTCTTGTGACGACCCCAACCTGTTCAATGTTTTCTTTAAAAAAAAAACTGTATTATTACATACAATGCTGTTATTGTGTGTCCATGCATAGTCAAAGCATAGAGATTTTTATTACAGCACTAATACTGGTAGTCTAGACTCTGAGAAACACTTCCTATTGATACGTATCACAGTTCTATTACAAACATACTGTAATAATAAGCTTTACAACTGTGTCCATTTCTACATTTTGTAAACCTGCATTCAATGGAACTCAAACTGCTATACCAAAGGAAAACAATGAAAAAATACCCAAACAAGGAATGGCAGAAAAATAACCTTTTTTAAAACTTAAAAGCAAGGCAGGTAAGAATTGATCAGTGTGAACTGACTATGAGCTAAGTAATGTCTACCGCATTGATTTGTTTACTAATAGTGGATGGAAACAGCAGACTGGCTCTGAGCTTTCAAACCAGTCTGAGTATTGAATAATCAATGGCCTTATGTTCTTCTTTGTTTTGAAGGGATTGCTGTGCCTTAATTCTGCAACATGCTGTATGCAAGAGCAAGAAAACTGTGATTTTGCTGCAACAAAACACTATCTCCCATCTCTGTGTGAAAAGAACGCTTCAGAGAGCACGACATGGCTCATACGGTGTAACACTGGCACATGTGCCAACGCAAGATAACCATAGTGCCAGGGTAGATAATTTGCAATGGTTTAAAATGCTCTTAAATTTGTCTGAAAATCAACTATTTCTATCTCTTTCATTCCAACATCAATGTTAATAAAGTTTAAAAATGTAAACATTAACCTCAATATTCAAATCCTTTAAATCCACCAGCAGCTATTCTTTCATGGCCTCGCTAGCTCATTTAGCTGGCTATAACTTACACAGCTAGCTAGACTGATTTGGCAATGATGGTGGCCAAACATGACATTGTCTTACTTTTTACAGAACTGACCACAGTAGCTAGCTAAACCACTCAGCAATATTCCTTGATTTCAACAGACAAATGATCATAACTGATTTGCTGCAAGATATTACATTACATTACATTAATGGCATTTGGCAGACGCTCTTATCCAGAGCGACGTACAGTTGATTAGACTAAGCAGGAAACAATCTTCCCCTGGAGCAATGCAGGGTTAAGGGCCTTGCTCAAGGGCCCAACGGCTGTGCAGATCTTATTGTGGCTACCACCGATTAGAACCACCGACCTTGCATGTCCCAGTCATTTACCTTAACCACTACACTACAGGCCGCCCCTAAATATCTACAATATTAACTCCAGAGATCTTGCTACAGTATACATGCTTTTTCAACTTTGACTGACCTATTCACGAACAATAACGCAGAAAGGAATAAGCTCTCATTTCTTGCATTTGCAATTTTAGATATAAACTTTATCCACTGCAAACGTATCAGTCTGCAAACCTCCAGCACATTCAGTTTTCATTTTGATAAGTTGCGCATCCTTAACTTGCCGTAACACCAAAAACCAGGGCTGTTCTCAATTTGCAGGTGTAGTCTGGACTGCCAAATGTAGCAAAGCTTCCATTACTGAACCCTGAAATTAAGGGCTTTGAGTTTCAATTCTGCGGTGGACGCTGCTGATGTGCCTTTCATCAAAGTACCGAAGCTTAACCGATTCTGAGATATAAATCCACAGGATTACACCAGTGAAACAATGTGTGCGATTTTACAAACAGAAGCACCACGAGGGCACATAACCAGCAAATAAATAATGTGATGTACTGCACAGTGAGGGCAGAGCCTTCAGTTTAAAAATTCCTTTGGAAACCCCTGCTTTCATCCTGACAAAGCAGTCATGAGCCAGTGTAACCCTGCAGATACTTTTTTGAACATTAACATATTTGCTGATGTCCTCGTGGGTGAATTTGGCTTTCTGCAATTACAGTGCATTCTGTGCAGTCTAGGCTGAATGTTAACACCCAGAGGATGTTTGTTACATCACTGCTGACTCCCCTCTCTTCTGGGGAGCTAGGGTATCTCTTACACTGCACATCTACAGTTCAAATCCTTAGACAAACACAGCCACGTACGGCATTCTCACACACCAAGACCAAGGTCTCCCTGAATATCTATGTGAAAGGGAATTAAATAAAAGGTTGCATATTATCATAAATACTCCTTTGCGAAATGCAATTACAAATGATAAGAGTACATTTGCTAACTGGAGGCAAAAATATAAACTCTAAAATGAATATGGAATTAATATTTGTCCAGGGTATAGACATTTTGACCATAATCAGGTAGGCACACGCATATACAATACTCATACAGAGAGCACTATTGGCAGAGAACGAATGAAAAAAAGAAAATTGGTAAAATGATGATCCTCACTCATGACAGTGGAACAGTATCACACTACCCCACAACTACAGTTTTCTTCTTTGAGATACGAAATGGTGCTATATAAATGCAATACATCAGTATCATGTTATAGATTCAACACTGGGGATGGCTGCATGGATTTGAGGTAAAACAACCGCATTTTCATTTTGTATTTTCCTCCTACTGCCTTGCCAGCACACAGAGCATGAAAAATGACTTGTGAAATCCTGCCACCAAAAATAAATACATTTTAAGAAAAAAAATGCGTTGGTCGCACTTCTGTGAGTGATGACTATGTTGCAGCACACTTCTATTTCATTGCACAGAAAGGGGGAAAATATTCAGATTGAAAACAATAGCTGGAGTTTTCAAATGGCACTGCCATGTGTTATTTAGATTTATTTCATATGTGATAAAATGATATCTGGCAGGGAGCATATTTTTGTTTGTCTTTAAACCATTGTACAACCATGCAAATATCTTTGTGTTAAGATTTGCCCTTATTTTGAATGCTTCTTTTTTTATTGGAAATGTTTTCCTTCTTTAACCTGTGAAGCAAATAAAATCAAGCTGGTGGAAGTCCTTTGACCTCTCAGTATCACATTAACATAAATTGCAGCAGCGTTCGATCCGTCTAATGACCCCATGAGAACAGAGGAAGTTCATGGATCAAAGGAAATGGGAGAAGATGTAAGACTACTGTAAGTCAATAAACAAAAAAGCCTGATAGCATGAAAGAGAAGAAGATGAAGACAGAGAGAGAAAAGAGAGAGAGAGAGAGAGAGAGAGAGAGAGAGAGAGAGAGAGAGAGAGAGAGAAGAATAGAATTTTAATCTCATGTTCCCTGAAGTTCCAAAAAAGGAAGGAGAGGGCAGACGGACTGATAGAGACGTTGATTTAATGGAGTCTGACTTCTTCCGCCACCCACCCCAGTGTCCATCTGCACGCCGCCCTGGACCCTCCACACGCATCCAAAACAACAACCTGCACTCCTCCAAATAAATCTTCCGTTTGACGCGCGGCTGTCGGACGGGGGGAGAACATCTGGACAAGTTTCACAGACCCAACCTTGTGCCAACCTGCTTAATAGCCTATGGAGTCAATTATAAAAGGAAAATGTCCTGGCTTTATTGTTAATGGTGCCATCTGGATAATGGCAATTTCAGGGAGAAGACTTCTACCTGGTCATCTGGGATTTTTCATTGTACCAGACTGCAGAGCAGTGGAGTAGAACCAAAAGAGAAACTGTTTTTCATTTTTAATGAACTTCCTTTTTTAGCTCAAGTAGTACATATTCTTTAGTGGGTGTGTGGAGCCTTGTTCGGTCTTAATTCTCACACCAAGGCAACAGGGGAACTCTGCAAATTAAATGTCCCTATTTATTAACCTAACACGTTTTCCAAACAAATCCTTTCTCGTTTAGGTTTGTTCTGTTTTGTTTTGAATTTTTTTTTTCCTGGACTGCAACTCGTTAGGGAAATCCCAGTGTTGTGATGAAAACACACACACACACACCAACACACACAAACACACGGTTCATAACGCAGGTCTAACACTTCAGAATGCAGACGAGGCCTGCTAGCGCTCAAGCATGTAGCATTTTCAAACTCAATTCCCCGGAGCAAATAGCTAGAGCATAAATTCCCCCACTGCAGGTGATGTTTTAACAAATGTGATTGAGCCGGGCTCAGGGGCCAGGGTGCAGGGTTATTTATGGGGGCCGGGGCGCAGTGACGGAGTAAGGAGAGGGGAGGAGAGCTGCAGGAGCGGCAGGCACGCGGGAGGTCTCACTGTGTGAAGAGGGAGGAGTGTTGGGGGGCGATAGGTGGAAAAACACATTTACTTAGTGTTTGGCATAGAGCTCACAAATCCAGCTTGGCATGAAGGACAATTTGGACCTCAGAAAAGCTGCACTGTGAATCAAGGACATTGGGGAGGAAGGAAGCGGGAGGGGGCCTTGCGAGGGAGGCTTCGGAGGGAAAATGCACTTTATTTCCTCTTGTTGCAGCTCTACTTAGGTCTTTAACACTGCCCGCAATAACAATGCGTCTCACGTCTCTTCCACGGTGTACTGTATACGCAAATGTTTCACAGAGCCAGAGGCTCCGTTCCTCATTTAATGAAATGGATAAGGCCGTCACATGACCTTCACCATGTAGGATAAGTTTCTTGAACTCATACCTTATGACATTTAGTCATCAAATGAGCCTCGATGCACTACGATGCTAAAGGGTGCTAATGCTTGAACACCTGACAAGATGAGATAAGAAGGCACCAAACTTTGCATCTCAACATGACCTTTTGGCCGAAACATAACAAATACGTATAATATCCCCCCATCCACAACATCTTCACAAAAAACAAAAATGAGGCAATTACACCAATGTACACTGATGAGAAATTTTATTTCTCTGTTTCTTTAAAATCAGTGCCCTGCCCAATGCAAAGATAAGAACTAAAATAAACAGGACAACGGTCAAGGGAGCGGTGCTGTTTCAGTAACCTCTCTATTCAACACATGCCTGCCCCCTTAATTGAAATAGAGGCTGCGGGAGCCAGACGTCCCCGTGAGCTGAAACAAATGTGTGTTTGATATGTTATCGTTTGTAAGGGAAGGGGTTAAAGAAATAAGCACCCACGCTAACGGCGCCCTGACAAATGGAGACCGGGGTATATGAACCATGAAATGAACACTCTGGCAATTTGAAGGCAGGAGGCTTGCAGCACCATGGTCAGCAACAAAGTGCCTGCAACACCTCACTGCTTGAGCGATGGTATTCACCAGGCGAGAGAGAGAGAGAGCGAGCGAGGACCGCGCAACAGAGAGAGAGAGAGAGAGAGAGAGAGAGAGAGAGAGAGAGAGACAGAGAGACAGAGAGAGACAGAGAGAGACCTGGCTGCTTGTACGTTGAGATTACAGAGCAAGCCGAGATCTTAAACTGTGCAGAAAAAACATTCCAAGGACAACATGACAGGCCTTTCCCAGTGACCTTTTAGAAGTCAAATGTGGAAATGAAGAATGAATGTGCTATAATGTGATCAAGATGTATATACAGAACGTAAATATGTAACGCATGTACAGTATACAGTATTTGCATGCATGTACGTACGTGCATATGTACATTATGTATGTATGTATGTGCGTGTTATATCCAAAAGGAAGAAAACAGTTGTACAATCCTGATCTCATATCAAATTAAATATTCAATATTTGTACAATAAGACATTGACATCCCTCATACTTTTTCCAATATTCTACCATACATATAAGGAATGAGGACTTATTTACTGATTGATTGATTGATTTGTTTCGGCTGACAGCATGAAACTCCATAAGGTGAAGCTTCTCATTTTACATAAGGGAAATAATAATCATTGCACACTGCTTCTCTAATGTGTTAACCCCCCCAGATCTTCTAAAAGATCTTCCAGAATAGCACGTTTGGCCCTTTGTGTACTAACTATCCTATCCTTAGGGCCATGCTCCCCATGGTTACTGTTGCTGAGCGGTAAAAGACAGCATACAGGAAGCGTTTACTGTATTTGTCCATGTTACTTTGTCATGTGGATAACCCTTTATTTTACAGCCTGTTCATTATAGTATAGTATAGTAGTACATAGTATTTGATGGGTAAATACCAGCTACTTACGTGTAACTATTAAGTAACTATTTTGATTTCAGGGGTAAGGAAAGGTGAAACTTCATTTCATGGTACTTTTGTTTTATTGTACTTACTAATTAGAAATTGCAACCAAATGATTACACAAGTAGCTGTATTCACCAAGTAAATAGAGGTAATTAACAGGCTATAAAATACAGGGTTACCCAGTGCTTAAACTTTCAGTATAATTGTTCTTTTATCCAGAAACATGTATTCACAATATTTTTGCACAAGAATGACATTAGGTTGTCATGGCAAGCCAGAGTTCTGTGCTAGCTAGATGGCTGCCTAGAAATCCTAGGCTTTATCCTTACCATCTAATGAATATTAATCGAGATCAAGATGTAACAGTGGAACATCTTGATATAGTTTTATAACTGTTTACTGACTTACTTAGGCATGGTATTGCATAATTCAGTAAGGTAGCTTAAGTAGTGGGATATGTGGTAGTGTAGTATAAACTCATATTCAGTTTTGAACAATATTTGAAATTTGTCCGGTATCTGCCCACTTCTGTGTTCAGTTTATACACTCACTGAGCACTTTATTAGGAACAACTGTACACCTACTTATTCATGCGATTATCTAATCAGCCAATCGTGTGGCAGCAGTGCAATACATAAAATCATGCAGATATGGGTCAGGAGCTTCAGTTAATGTTCACCAACCATCAGAATGGGGGAAATATGTGATCTCAGTGATCTTGACTGTGGCATGATTGTTTGTGCCAGACGGGCTGGTTTGAGTATTTCTGTAACTGCTGATCTCCTGGGATTTTCATGCACAACAGTCTCTAGAGTTTACTCAGAATGGCGTTAAAAACACCAAAAAAAACAAGTGAGCAGCAGTTCAGAGCAGAGGTCAGAGCAGAATGGCCAGACTGGCTGACAGGAAAGTGACAGTAATGCAAATAACCACACATTACAACAGTGGTATGCAGAAGAGCATCTCTGAACACACAATGCGCCAAACTCTAAGTGGATAGGCTACAGCTGCAGCTGGATAATACGTCTAAAAAATTGGTCTTATAAATACCTAATAAAGTGCTCACTGAGTGTATCTTCACTGTAGTGTGACCTCTGAATTGAATGTCAGACATATTTGCATAACTGTCAAATACCCACAGCTGGCTTTATGTATTCTAATGGTCATTTTGCACATGCTTGAGGTTATACAGCCTGTGCTAAATACAGTGACGTCACTGTGGATAGGTCAATTGGTGGACACGTAGGGAATTTGCAATATTGGTCAGAGGGCCAGCTTTTCTAATCTTTGCAGTATGTGTGCTTATGCAAATTCTTTAATGCTGCCGTTACCTCTAGGGCATGTGTGTGTGTATATATATGTGTGTGTGTGTGCCTGCATGTGTGTGTGTCTGGAAATATTGCCAAATCCATTTTGTGAAGGCAGCTTTCAATATTAATTGCTGTCCTGCTGCAGTATAGCTATTAAACAGCAAATAACCCATTTAATATGGTGCCAGTCAGTGAGCCCTTAGCATGGAGCTGTATTTAACAAAATGCATTATGATGAAAAAGAAATGGAGGTGTGGGCCTCATAGGCACCTCTACAGGGGTTAATTCAGTTTGTGTTGATGGCTGTTTCTGCCACAATAACTCCAGAAATGTAAACTGAATTAAAACTCCAACCTGTGCACGAGGCCAATCTTATTATAACAGATGACCTCCAATTAATTTTCTTTACAATTTTGTGAGCAGTGATTTGTTTGGCTTGTTTTCATTTCATTTCCTTTTCTTTGCAGATTTTCATTATAGCACATATTTTGAGCTGAGTGAACAAATGTTTTATAACAAATACAATCATTTCTTTCTCAACACAAATTAGATTTTTTTTCCAATGTGACCTGAAAAGTAAATTCCTTCTTTTTATAGATATTAAGGAAATTGCATTTTATTTTTGTTGACTTTAACTAAAGGATCTGTTTTCAGTTACTTTGTACTGTATGGCACAAGTTTTACAAGCCAAATACAGCTGTTACTAGCTGTTTTTAACAAAAGCATGCACAATGGGCATCTCTAAATGTAATGGATTGACAAACAATGGGTTCTGGAGGACCTCATAATAATCGAAAACCCACAATAAATCGAAAGTTAATTATTCTAAAAGTTTTTATTTTAAAAGGTATTCATTACAAAGCCATTTAATAGCATGGGTAAAATGACTGTAATAACCATTTTACACTTTAATGGCTGTAATAATGTTTTCCCACACAGATTATACAAAATAATATAATATATAAAGTCATATGCGAGTTAAAGCAGAGAATAAGCCCTAACCCATAAGCTACAAAGCCTTCCTACAACGCTATGAACTATATCTAAAACAAAATATATGTGTAACCAAACTCCATGCATGTGTACAATTCTTCAATATACAGTACAGCAAGTTCTCAAATGTAATAGATTTAGAAGGAACTAAAGAAACATTTAAATGATGCAAAGATGAGCTAGTATATGAGAAAATGTTTTCATAACATTGGGCATTACTTTTTTTAGTCACAAAATACAAAGGCAAATATTGAAACCAACATCGCAGCAAATCCCAACAAAAGGAGAACAAGGAGAACATAAAATATCCACCCATCCAGGACAAGCACAAAAAACAGGGTTGGAAATACCAGCTGAGGTGCACCTCTCTTTCCTCCTCTTGTGATACCTGTGATTGCCTTCAGAGGAGCATTTTGCATCCCCAAAATAGAGCCCTAATAGTCAAATGGACAACTGTGATGGCAGCAGGCCATCAGGCTCTCAGCTGGTAAACTAAACAGGGATGACCTCTTCTGAGAACGGGCAAATTGCTAATTCAAATATAGCTGCAAGCAGCAATTCCCAGGGTCCAAGCGCCTGTTATGCTGTCCATCTGTTCCTGTTGATGGGATAATCCGAGACATCTACTTTCAGGTCTATGGGATGCGGCAGTGATTTTTTGTCATTTTTTATTAGTATTTTTTTTTAATATGGAGCCTTGCAGTTTCACAGTGTGTTTTGATTGCCCTATACCTTAAGATGAGTGTGAATACCATGGTGCTAGCCTATGGGAAAAATAAAGGGTAGGTCCATTGTATCTTGAAATGATCATCAGATCCCAGGTACCAACCAAACCTCTCCATTCTGCTACCTCTGGGCATCTGACACATAGGAACTGTCATTTGGTCATACAAACATATTTTTGTTAATATGGCTGATACAATTACTGTCATTTTAGATGGAAGCAAATGATATGAAACACATGCAATCAATTTTGCCCCCACCACCCCCAACAGTTTGCAAATTCTCACTTTTAATTTTCTAATTTGAGCACTATGCACATGATAATGTCACTATGCAATACAATACTGTACAATACTGTCGCTGTATCATTCACCTCTCATCATGCCCATCACTACAGAATACAGGGCAGATCCATTTGTTTATTTGTTATATAATGCCTTTCAAAATTCTTGGCACTCTTGATGAGATGATGAAAAGAATTACAAAATAAAGGCAGTACAAAATAAAGAACACATGTTTTGAGCTATATTGAATTCTCAAAAAATCTGGAAAGTCATAATTGAATACAATTGCTGTGATACAATATTTCAACAAGTAATTAAGTGACTTTGTCATGCCAATAAAGCAAATCGCATTTAAACATTGTAGGATCTGATATAACTGTGAATGGTTTTGTGAAGTACAGCAATGTTACATTGAGATATTAATAGCCGTAAGCTCTCTAATGTTGTGCTAGTTTCCTAATGTTACTATCTGTCATTCTGAAATGGTTATTTGTAAACAGTCTCAAACTCTCAATTTGCTATAACCTAATCTTTTTCTTTTGTGGCGAGCTATCACCGTCACAAAACAGAGAAGCTGCTATGTTGGCTGAAGTGTGTGATATAGTTGTGTAACATGTAGCCCAAGACAATTTAAGCATTTCAAACATTTTCTGTGGAAATTGCGGATAGGCATTTGTGAAACCAGTGTAAAAAATGTAAGGTGGACCAGGAATTATGAATAAGAAGTAAATAAGAAACCAATTTGAAGCCTTGTGTATAACCTTGAATTTATCCAAGATAAAAAATGATCAAAACCGGACTTCTCTATTTTGAGCAGAACTTAACCAACATATGTAACCATAGCAACATGCTGAAACTGTAGGCACTTTAACGGCTACTGCTTCACGTCAAGTGGTTCTTCACCTCCACATTGTGTGTTAAAACCCTTTAACGACGACCTCATTGTGGATTTTTCCTTACATAACCGTCCATAGCATTGTACAAGATTGGAGGATATCTTTGACACCCATACACACACACACACACACACACACACACACACACACACACACACACACACTGTATACTAGATGTGACAAAATAAGATCTGCCTTTTCAGATTCGAACAATGACATATCTGGTACTTTCCAGGCATGAAAAGGATGTTCACTTTAGCCTGGGTATAAGCAACTGAAAGATGAAACTGTCCACTTCAGACAAGCAAGATATCAAGTGTGACAAGTTAAATTCAAGTTAAATTCAGGAAGTTCTTATTGTAGAGCAAGTCTTGTGTCAAAGGCAGCTAGCACAGCAGGCTCAAAAGAGCCTCTTTCATAACATCACAACATTCAAGTATGACACTCAAATTTAACTTCTGAATGGGAGACAGTGTTATTGTAATGAGGGTTTAATTAAAACTGCATCTTGTCAAACAGAGTCAGATGAAAGTTCTTTTTACCCCTTTCTCTGATTCTATGAATACAGGGAGTATAAAATCATTCTTAATTACACATTTGTCACAGCAAATGCATTCAGCCTACATTTTATGTATTTTAATAGCACTCCTCTTGCTGATTAATTCAGCAAAATCCACATTCCGCCTGCTCATTATTTTGCCAACTTTTACTTTGTTGCCATTTAAAGTGTCTTTTCCTCGTCATTTTCTCTTTTCTGTCTTATGTCTTTAATATCGTTACTTTTCAACTGAGCAACCCCGTGTATCCAACGCCAGCCGCCCACAGAGGCAATCCTCAGGGACAAACTGTCTGACAACATTGATAGCCTGTCAAGGTTTGAAGTTAGCAAACAAAGAAGGGATGCTTTAAGAGGAGAAATAGTCTATTTATGTCCGACATTCCGTACAGTATTTCTGCTTCTGCCACAAATACTGTGATTACTGCACACATTACATTCATTACCTCCGCATTTGCAATTCTTAGATCTTAGTAAAACATTGAATTAAATACAAGCTATTTGTGTAATCCAGCACTTTGATTACTAGGCAGTCCTCTATCCTGAATAAAAACTGTCAGGAAATGTAATAATTCTTCTTATAATAATAACTTATAAGTTATTTTAGGCACATTTGCCCATTTTAGTCACATTTTCCCATCTTAAATTAAATACATAATTAACATATAACCTAATTTGAATATTTCTTTATTTTGTGCAGTTAGACTACAGTAATAAACACATTCATTTACAAAAATATGAGTTAATAGAAGATAAAGGCAAAATCCAAAATGTACTGCATATAGGAATTTACATTCTCTGGCTTTCCCCAGAGAATATAAGGCGGTGCTATTCAACTATCAACTATCTTAACTGTTGGTCCTTTGACCATTATAAAAATAGTAGTTTAACGTACATAAAAATGAGCAGATCAAGGTCTACTGGGTGGCTCAACCTGAGTTTGGGCCATAGCAGAGAACTGGGCCTGCCAGGATCAGGCATATTTTAGCATATTTATCTCAAATTCTTTTCTGGATGCAACTGGGAATTTATATCAATCCAGCCAGTAACAACTCATTGGAAATGTCCTTCAGGTACTCTTTAACTAGGTTATTCATCTGCTCCTGTAAGTCCAAATGGAAGCTCTGCTGCCCCCAGCACAGTATGAGAGTAACTCTGCAGAAATCATTGCCCCCAATCGCCATCCCTGTAATTAAACAACAACTTCCTCTGCTATTCCACTTAGTTTACATTTAAGTTACATTTATAGTTCAGCGCAGAACCTCTTAGAATTAATTTCAGGATGAACTATGCCATAATGAAAACAAGAGATACATATAGCAGTGACCCAACGCAGGTGGTATAGAACTTGAAACTGAAAGAAAATTGAAAGAAATTGTGTCAAGCACGGTGAAAGTCACTCACATGAGCAAATACATTGGAGTTTTCAATAGATATTAGCCATATGGATACAGTACAGTACTGTATATACATGCACGTACAACTGGCTTACCTTTGGTTCAGGTGAACCTTGTTGCCATTTCTGAAAACAGTGGTCATGCGCAAAATACTTTTCGCATCCTTCGGAAATTCAATTCAAATGAATATAATACTTGGGATTTTTCAGTTCAATTGTTAGTATCAGAAAAACGGTTAGGCATAGTAAAATACAGAAGGGCTTTTCTGTCATAACAATAGAAGCACTGTAAACACACTCTGCACTTTTTTTTATGGAAAGCTTCTATGGAGATGGTTTCCAGAAAGGGCATTTTCAAAACGCAGCTTGACAAAATATCACCAGTGACTCATTATGCAGCTGAAATCAGCAGAAATAAATATTTAGCCTCTCGGAGGGGATTTAGCAGTGGCTTTGTGGCAGATGAGTAATATTGTGGGAGATGAAGTGTGAGTAAGGGGCTGAGAGAACTGATGACCCAAAGGGATCAGCATTGGAACCTCTCCACAGTCGTATTTTTATAAGCAACCCTGACAAAGATGTTCGTTTTCAAAACCATTACATTTGCCAATGACAGAACAGGCGCGTGGGTAATGTAGACAGTTTTAAATTACTAAAATAATTCTAGGAGCTTTAAAGGTTTGTCCCTGGTCTCTACGTTAGGGACCCCTCTGGGCCATGTGCATTAAGTCTGCCCCTCCAATGCAATGACTGTGTAGCTCAGATGAGCATGACTGGCTGTCTTCCTCTAAATTGCTGGGGTATGTTACAAACACAACAATAGGGCACGCAAATGCAATTGGACATTTCAGATTAAAAGAGATTATTATTGATTTACAAAATAAAGGAGCATATTGACACTACTGCTTTCCATTCTTGTTGCAAACCAATAAGAAAACTTGGTTCAAAAAAGGTTCAACAAGACTAGCTCCAGGTATCAAACTAGTACTCTACAATGAGACACAGCATTTAAAAGTGTGATTTTCAGAACTCAATTGGTGAATTTGAATAATGACTAATCATGCATATACTGTATTTCATTTGTTCTTAACTTATCTGAGCACCGCATAGCCTGATATAGAACCTGGCTAAATCTGCATGCAAGCACTTTTGCCATTTGCTTTAACCTTGCACTTTTCATTTCTGTCTTGAAAGTGACTTTTTACTACACCCACGGTGCGCTGTGTGTGTCATTTGGGTCGTGACCAAGCCCAAACACTGCAACCTTCTCTCGTGGGAGGAGCTAGAGGGGCAGTGAATCTCTCCACAGAGAGAAAAAGCTATTGGAATAGTCTCTCTAAAACCACATATTTCAATGGTACCTGTGCCACAAAGTTTTTGTTATTCAATAAAATACAAATTGAGTTCTGACCCCATTCCTAAACCCAATATAGGAAAGTGCAATGCTGCTGTCTACAATGCTGCTGTGTGCAATTATTGCTGAGTTGTCAAAAACTCTTTCACTGATGTTTTGCTTTCATTCAAGTTGCCTCTCAGAGCAGTACAGGGCATCAGTCAGCCATGACAATTTGTCTGCTAAGAGCTACACCAGGTTACACAAAAAAAGAAATACCAAGGACAACAAACAAAAATCTTACTTTCCACTGACTTTACACGTTACACACAAATCTGATAAAATTGTGAAGGGAAAAGCTATTGTTCTCTCCTGCTATTTTCCATTGGCTGCATTGCCTACCAAAGTTTACCCACAAAAGTAAGTTCACAGATACTGTATTACAGTGCCTCCAAGATTGAGTGCCATTTAAAAGGCACACTGAAAGCCTCATCATTTCTGGTTTCTGTGATTAAGGCTACATCCCATCATTTTTCCCAGAGAAATACTGTGCTGAGTAGTAATGAGAGGTACCCTAGGAGAGACTGGAGAAGAAAGCCATTTGGAATTATAGTCTATGTCAATGGCTTTCAAACTGTGGTCCAGTCAAGTGGGCATTGTAAAGGTTAATAATAGGCATAATAAAAATGAGACCTAATCAACTGAGCTTTTGTTGAACATAGCAGAGGTAATGTAAATATGGAGTGCCCAGCACTCTCTATTGCTTCAGCCCATGTGTGCTTTCATGATTGTGATTTATGACCCCCTTTGCAGTTAAGTGGAAATATTCTAAATGATCTTTTCAGTGGATTCCATTTTTTTTTATTTAAGTGAATGCAGGAAATGAAATAAGTTACATAACTATGAGTGGTCTGATGAATGTGTAACAAAAAATAGCATCCATTGCCTGTTTAAGTCCTGATTCTGAAATCAGACATTTCACAAAATCTATGACCATTCATTTTGTTATACATATATACCATATCAGTTCACTAAGGTTCTGAAGTTATTTATAGCAGGAGAACCATCCATATTTGGTACATGATCTGGCACAGATTTTTCATGCCCTGGAAATCGGTTCACATGTACCGAATCCTGGAGAAGCACCACCCCACGATGACATTCTGCAATAGCAAGGAAAAATATAATAGATATAAAATATGAACAGATATAGTAAATAATAGATGTATTTACGTGTAATCCGTGAGCAAAAGGCAAAAATGTGTAGCAATAGAGGTTAGGGTCATTAACAATATTAATTCAGCATCAAGACACAAAAACGTACGCACGCGCTGTAGTGCTTCAGTTTTGGTTAACAAACTGTGGACTTCAACCGCTAGTGGCGGCTGTTTCGATTCCGGAACCGATTTCAGTGGTCAGAACATTCGGTCACCTGTCATCGAAAGCGTGAGACCAGGCTCCTTTGGTATCCACGCCACATGCTAACCCCAGAAACAACTGCAATACCAAATATATGATACAAACTAAAACTAAACACGGCCTGCAATGCCCTTTTATTCAACTGACAATCCTTTCTTCTGTTTTAACTTGCTGAAGCTGCATACATTGGAGTTGCATACATTGCCATTTTGGGTATCTTGGCCACACGCTGTGCGAATCAGAAAGTATATACCTCCTGCGTTAACATCCTGCCCCGTAAGTCAGCAGTTTGGTGAAACAGAATGCAGCCACCACAGAACTGGCAGCCGCGGTTGCATTTACTTGCAATTATTGGAATGGACGTTTTCTGGGAATAGCTGCATCATTCTGTAGATGGCCTTTTCATTTGAAAAGGCCTATAAAATGTAGTTGCAAATTCCATATAATGAATAATCATTTAGAACATCTAGGTCAATGTTGTTTGCAAAATGCAGCTTTAAAAATAAATTATGTTTTATTACACATGCCTGAGTGTTGGATTCTTTGTTCAATCATGAGTTTGATGCTTCAGAAGCACAGCAATAGTAATGAAAATGAACATTATTCTAGAAAAACTGAATTTTCTCTAGTTTAAACAATTATTGCTTTAAGCCACATCCATTTCTGTATTTCTGTCCAAATACAGATTCTTTTGGTTTAATAATTAAGATACAGAGGTCACACTTAGTAAGATTCATGAACTAATAAATAGTAGTTGTTAATCATGAATGAATGATGTAAAAATAAATTAAGTAATGAATGAATTAATGTAACTGTTCACTACTAACGATTGTATTATTTACTTTAATATTTATACAATAGCAAACCATAGGATAAACTTATGTTAACTAAATAAATAGTTTTTTTCACAAACTGTTTTTTATTTCATTCCAATATGAATTAACTAATGCAGTTTTTTACATGGATTTATGACGTACAAATACATTAACAAAGCTGTAACTTCTCAGTAGTTAATTAGTTAAGAACTACATCCGTTAATGCCGGTTCATCTAACCTTATTGGAAAGTGTTATCGTCACAGACACTGTAAATGCGAGTATTGGGCAATGTAGGATATTCCACATTCATCATATTGGATTTTATGGTGGGTTTCTTTTACTCACTGCCATTTATTGAGCAAGAAAAAGAAACAGCTGTCAATAATATTAAATAAATAAAGAAGACATAATACTTAGAGAAATAACGGCTCAATTAACTTTTTTTAACAGTATCTAGTGCATTTTACAAAAAAGAAAAGAGCATATTATTTTGATCTCTGTGTGTTTATGTTTGTGTGTGTGTGTGTGTGTGTGTGTGTGTGTGTTAAGTGTGTACAGTATGTGGGCATGAATGTGTGGATGTGCGTGTGTGTGTGGGTGTATGTGTATGTGCATGTGTGTCTGTGTGTTAGAGTGTACAGTATGTGTGCGTGAATGTATGTGTGTGTGTGTGTGTATGTGTGTGTATGTGTATGTGTGTGTGTGTGGTTGTGAGAGTGTATGTGTATGTGGGTGTGTACACGTGCATGTGCATGTGTGTGTGAATGTATGTATCTGTGTCTGTGTGTGAAAGTATGTATGTATGTGTGTGTTTGTATGTATGTGTCTGTGTGTGTGTGTGTGTGTGTGTGTATGTGTGTGTGTAAATGTCTGTGTGTGTGTGTGTGTGTGTGTGAATGTGTGTGTGTGTGTGTGTGTGAAAGTGTGTGTGAAAGTGTGTCTGTGTGTGTGTGTGTGTAAATGTATGTATGTGTGTGTGTGTGTGTGTGTATGTGTAAATGTCTGTGTGTGTGTGTGTGTGTGTGTGTGTGAATGTGTGTCTGTGTGTGTGTGTGTGTAAATGTGTGTGTGTGCGTGAATGTGTGTGTGTGTGTGTAAATGTCTGTGTGTGTGTAAATGTCTGTGTGTGTGTGTGTGTGTGTGTGTGTGTGGGTGTGGGTGTGCGTGTGTGCGCATGTGTGTGGGTGTGTTTCCTGCAGAGGAGTCAGTCATGGGTATGCAAAGCCATGAAAAATTCATGCACTGTGGGATATGGTCAAGGCACCTTACGGGAGGATGAGGGGGGAGGGAAAAAGGCGCGGATGAGAAATCCCCAGGGCGGCCAGGCTGCACTGAATCGCCACAGCGTGAATAAGTGCTGCTTTGTTTCATTGACATCCTGCCTGCCTGGATCTACCTGCAGCCATGACAGGCAGAATACACACTGTCAAGGCCCCGGCTCTGATTTATAGAGCCGCAGAGTTCAGGCAGCACCGACCCCAAGGTGCTGCAGGGAGATAAAATCCTGCATGGAGCAGCACCCCATCTCCCCGCTCCCCATAAACCTGCCTGTCTGTCACATGCCTCACCTCCAAGGCCATGGCATCACATTATGCCATATCAAACCGCAGCACACCGCCCCTCGGCAGCCCAAAAGCACAGCCCGGAGGAACCGCTTATCAGGCTGGAAGTTTTTCACATTCTGGGTGTCTACAGGGCTGTATACACCACACTATAATTTTGTATCCATCAGCAACCAGATTAAGCTGATGCTTTTCATAACGGTGGTCATATACTGATGGGTGTCAACGAGAGTAAAGGGCTGCTTTGTCTATATTCTCATGAAGGTTTCACTGTACTGTATGCCAATGTCTTAAAGAAACTGAACTTCTGACATAACCCAGCATATATACTAACTGTCCACTATTCAAATAGACACAGGTGGTCCTTGTCATTTACAAAGTCGTTCAGCTTGTATAATGTTAGTACTTGTTAAATAATACTGTCAATCAAGCTAAATAGCTGGTTGTTATACAATTAGCAGAAGGTAACATAAATGAAAATATAACTTTCACAGTAAATACAGTGTGTGCTGAATAACAAGTAGCTAACCATTTTCACATTTGTAGTATGTGTATACCCAACAAGTGATGTTGGCACTTTATTGAAAGCCCCACACACTGCAGATGGCTACAAAACTGGGAGTAACAAAACTGCAATTTCCATACACTTCATTTGTCTCTGTGTGTGGCCACTGCTTAAATATTCCTTTTTCCAGACAGATGCAAAAACAGTTTTGACTGAACTATCACATTACTGCACAAACTCCAATATAACAAAGGACTGGACAATAGCACACCATAACTAACAGTGATGCTATGCATTCAACAAGTATATAATCAAACTGCTCATTTTGAAAATATAGCTAAATATACGTTGCCGTTGTCATTTTTCTCCATAAGAAAAGGTAATTTTCTCAGATGAAGTGCACCTACCCAGTTTCTCCAAGGCATTCAGATAGTGATGGTTCCCAAAGCATCCTTTCTTTATAGTGTAGAGCAATTTCAGTGAAGAGACATACACAGCCTGTCTCAGTAGAATGGAAGCTGTTTATGAAACATTTGTACAATATAAAGATAATTTGCACTCCACACAATGGGATAAATAATGCAGTTTTAGCCACCAGCCATGCAGCTGGCGAACTGCAGAGGAACAAAGGACAGCTGCGAAAACGAAGGTAACAAAAATTATTGCACAGGTCCTCCAGGATGAGATGTTTTCATAGTAACCGAAGCCCTGGGTTTTCAGCTAAAGGGCCCTGAGCTTTGTCAGGTGTCTGCCTTCCAATCCCACAATCCCCCGCATCTTAGCAGTCGAAATGCCGAACGCTTATGACAGCGTACAGTGATAACAGCAATATTGCCTTTAGTTAACAACATTAGTCGCCAACACAGATTGACAGCTACTCTCACTGAAGCCCGCTGTATCAAATAATACAAAGCAAATAGCATTCAATATAGCTAGATGCCGTGGGAATTAGAGATTCAGAAACAATCTTAGAGTAATAAGTAAACGTTACTGAACAGAATGAAAATGCAAATGCTCGGAGGGTTCAGGAACACGTTTCAAAATACCACAACTTCTGCCTGGGCTTAGAAAAAATCTCAGTTTCCTGAATTTGCAATCAGGGTACATTAAGACTTGCATGTAATTGTGAGAATTTATTTATCATTTGTAATCTTCCCCAGAGGCCCTCTATCCCAGTTTAATATACAGCAATTGAATCTCACTCTCAAAATGGCTCTGAGTGTGTGGCTGAAACATTAATTATACCATTACATTCTCGTTCTGCTCGTTTCTTTAGAAAATAAGGGAAATGCGCAACGAAGCTCACTATTCAATCCTCAAGAAAATTGATTATTGTCATCACAACACCATATGTTGACAATGCCTACCTTGCCGCACAGAAGTGACAAATGGCGGGCCTGTTTTAAGTACAACAAACTGAGCAACACAGTGTGTTCCATTACCGTTCAATTAGCCATGTTTCAAGCAAAACAGAAGCCACACTTGCAAGGATTTCTATCAAGAACATATTTAACTCAACAAAACAGGAAAACATAGAGAAAGTTAGCGTGCATGAATGAACCGTCTAAAGTGAGTGGGTGACACTCAAATGCCGTCATTCCAACATTTGAACAGCATCATTCTAAGAAACTAAGAAGTCTGAAAAAAGCACATTGTAGCATCGCAGTACTTTTCTTAATTACAATCACCCCCCCACCCCCACTGGAAAATAAACACAGATATAGCATCAAGAGAACAATTTGCAGAGCAATTAGATCCAATGAGCAAACAGTGGAGAGAGAAGGACGTTGCTGATTAAATTAACCACGTAAACAGAAACAAAAGCAGCGGTGGAGTGGCACCACAGCGTTGTTCAGAAGCTCCTTGCTGCTTAATAAATACAACAAAATGTCTGCTCCCTGGCCACTTGTTGGCGTAATGAATCTGTCTGCAGCTCAGCGGTTCTGTTGAGCTTCTGTTGGGCTCACTTGTCAAAAATAAATATAAAAATAAATAAACCTGGTAATCAAGGGGTTACTACAAGCAGGAGAGAGGCTGATCGTACACAGCGAAAAGCCAGCGCGGGCCTACTTTTTAAACAATAGCCTAATTACGACATTTATGTCCCAGAATGTGGAATTGAATTTAGCCCAACTTAAGGCTGCGCTGGCATGAAAAGACTATTTGATTAGAGCAGCAGTTGTTTCATTTGCGGCACAGCAGATTGCAGAGCATCTCTATCCGGTGCGCAATCTGTATTCATTACGCTCTGTAAAGGATGATCCATGTCCTGCCTCTGCACTTATAATTTCATGCAGATGCAGAGGGTTGCACATGGCCCCAGCCGTTCCGCGCACTGTCTCTGCGTGCACGCCGGGCCCAGCGCTGCCGCAGCGTCAAAGCACAAACATACAAATATCTAAAACCTGACATGTTTCCCCCCTCGCAATGCATGCCCAATTGGATTTGGGTGTGCTGATCTGTTGTTTGAGACATGCTGCCACATGGGTGTCATCGTTCCTTGCTGTTGTGCGGGACAACTTTCTGAATCTGACCGTGTTCCTCATATCATCACCGCCTGCATTTCCACCGAGTGCAAATGATAACTGATGAACCAAAAAAACTGAAACGGGTAAAAAAAAAACAACTAAATCCTCTCTTATAATTTAGATCGGGGAATTGAGAGTAAAGACAAAACCCTAATAAGTCACATACCCCTTACAGTAATTGCTGAGACCAAGGTTAACTGCAGATAGCAGGGCAACACAACAAAGACTAAGTGAGAGTCCCTTAATGTGTCCCTATTGCCTTTCCGGTTTTAAAATAGGCCGTATAAGCTTCTACTGCTTTGGATAAAGAGCCCTGGTTGCTTGTAATTGTACAGCTCTGAACATGAAACAATATAAAACAAATATTTTAAATAAAAGGCGGTAATGGCATCATTCTAAAAATGGAAAAATAAATGTAATTATCCAATGCAAATACATTTTTACTGTGTATTTAGCGATGATGGAAGTAATAAAATGTTCAACTGTCAAATTAGTCATTACTTTATCTGCAGCACTATGAGATAAAATAAGACTTGAACTACGAGCGAATAACAATTAATCAGACTGAAAATAAAACGGATTTGATTCATACTGCACACTTCCCAAAGGAAGCCAAGGTCATGCAGAGTATCATGACTATGAAACAATACGGTTCTCGGGGGCACACTAACACAGGTTTGAACCCGCAACCTTCACATTCCCACACACGTGTTCTCAAACCGTGCTCTCTCTGATCCTCCACATTAAGGCACTTTCAGTTTTTTAGCAGCCAGGGATGGCAGAAGCACAAAAAATCACCACCCCCCTAACACCCCCCCCCCCAACCCCACCCAAGAAGATCACATTCACCACCGTGTAAACTGCGCTGTGCATGACACAGAGAATAACGAACAGAAACAGAGTAATTCTGTTTTTTCACGTCCATGTTGCTGAAATGAATAAGCGGAGGATGAGACCTGCAGCCAGGTGGGGGTTGCCAGTGTGGGCAGGCCTGATAAACTGTGTCTCAGCCTGTAATCCCGGGGCTCAGCGCTGTAAGCCCTCCCACAGGCCTGGCCCTCCCGGCCCCACCCCAGCACCCGCCCGCCACGCGCCACCCCACCCCGCCCGCGGTTACCGCAGACGACCCCGGGGGGCCTGCCGCCTGCCTGTCCCCTTCCATACGGGAGGACATCGGGGAAGAGAGAGGGGGTTAACCAGCCGGAAACCCGGGCCGGGGACCTTGGTCTGAAACGTGTCAGGTCAAAGCCGCCGCCGTCGATAAGCGGCATTTTGCGGCGGGATGGGGCGAGGCTCTGGCAGAACCTGATATTACGCAGCACAACGAGACGCCTGTTTCCGAGAAACAGAGAGGCCTCTGTTCTATTTGTGGGAAAGGGGAGAAAAAAAAACAGGAAGGCTAATTCTCGTAACTACCATTCCCCCCGCGGAGAATCAATATGCATCACATCCATTTCCATGCTCACGGTCAAGTCAGGGACTTAAGACCATGGGGCTGTCTTCCCTCCCTCTCTGCACGCGCTGCAACAGGATATCAGCATATGTGCACCGCTGACTTTAAAACCATGTTTCAGGAAAATGACACTGCTGATGGAATGCCCTACGCAAAGCCTGAGAAAGATACCGATTCATTTTCGAGGGGTGTGGTGTGGGAGGACTATGTACTACTGAGCAAAGAGAATTTGCAGCTAGGCAAAATGTGCTGTTAAAAGGTTGTCCTAGGTTAAGGATAAACACCTTTGCTTATACAGTTTCAAACCAAAGAACACTGAGCTTCCATATTAAGATTAGTATTCATATTAGAATAAAACTAGACATTAATTTTCTAATTAAAGTTTTAGACATATATAACATAATACCCTTAAATTATATAGATAAAATACAATACATATAATAGTGAATGTATTATTTAATTCAGATATGTCCAAATAAGAAGCTGTGTAGTAGGGGCCCCTTTATTATACTATTTGAACCCTACAGTGAATATCTTTTTCAGTGTGGAAGGGATGTTGAAGGCAGTGCAGTACCTGTATATGTTTTGCATGCTTATAGAAAGTGATGAATGGCCCATGTGTGCATTACAATGCAATGATACTCCCTGTGACAAAAACACAGCATTCACAGATTTTTCATCTGTACATATTCAAATTGCTGTACACTTTGGCAAAAATCCATTAAAAAATGCAGTTCCTACCAATAACGCATTTTGAATTAAAATTTGACGAAGAGTAAACAACATTTACGGCAAAAAAAAAGTCTTGGTAAAACATACGTATTTCCTCAAATAAAACGCACTATTCAGAAAGTGATGGAACGCCTCATGATTATATACCGGATGTGGGGGTGAAACACTCTTCTTCATGTTTCTTTACCGTTATTACAGTGTTTTGCAATTTATTCATTTCAAAGAACATTTTTACCGATGTCTGTGGGAAGTACTGGTACATGCATGTATTCTGGCATTAGCTATGCACTTTCAGACTATATTTCTGGAACAATCTTCAACCAGTCCAGGCTAATAAACTGGATTGGACATGCCTGGTATTCAGCTATGGAGGCATCTCCGGTGTCTGGGTTTATACAGACTGAGCTACGTATACAAATGTAATAAGATCATGAAACAGTATGTATGCTGAGAATAACAGCTCCATACACAAATTATATTATCATTGCAAGTTTTGGAGGTATGCTACTGTACTTCTGTTAGCATGATCTAGACCCAACTGCATTATGGATTCAAAATCAAATAAAGAGAAATGGCAAAGCTAGCTAACACAAAATGTTAAGTTCATAATGATCCACAAATGAAAAATATTGCTTCCCCTAAAAGTATATTCATCAATAGTGTTTGTGTGTATGGGTATGGGTATGGGCATAAGAGAGCTACAACATTCACATTTTAAATAAAAATGTTTTTTTAAATAAAAATATTTTCCTCAGGGGATGCATCTCTTCAACATCATATATTATCTTAGATTGCCCTCATAAATATTCTTCTGTATTTGTGAAGCACAGCTTTTATTGAGCGATTTATGAGCAGCGTACTATAGCTAGCAAACAGCACACATGAATTTCAGTAGCTAAAGGCAGTTCTTTTATTGCTTATAGTACTGACCCTGCACCCCCCTCCCCATACATTAATGTGATAATATGTGCTCTCTTCACACAGCATGACATCCTGTGCAGTATCTGCAAAATTCAAAAGCAAAACAAACCATAGTTTATTCAATTCTTATTTCAAGAAAAAATGACTTTTTGTTAACATAGTGAGAGGAGTACTTGGGCACATCAGAAGACTATTGTGGGAACAAAATTTCAAAATACTTAATGGAGGCTGAATATTTAGTGTTTTACTCGGTGTTTCATTATGTTATTCCTAAAGTAGCAATGTGTGTAACAACAACAAAAGTATGATGGTTAATATTAGCAATAACAATAATTATAATAATAATAATAATTATTATTATTATCATTATTATTACTATTATTATTATTATTATCATCATCATTACTGCTCAATGGAGGCTGAATAAGTATTATTTTGTAGTTTACTTGGTGTTTCATTATGTTATTCATAAAGTATATGAAACAACATTTGTGTAACAGCAACAAAAGTATGATGATGGTTAACAATAACAATAATAATAATAATAGTAATTATTATTATTATTATTATTATCAAATATTATTATTATTATTATTATTATTATTATTATTATTATTATATACAGTCACAATGCTTACCAGATGCAGTATATTTGCAGTACAGCAACTTAAATACAGATAACTGTTGAATATGATGTGTGTCCACCCCATCCCCATTCCAGATCGTGTCATTAACCAGCACTCGTCTCACCAGAGGAAAGGGGAGTTTTGGTTTTTGGGTGAGGGTAGACAAGAAAAAGACATCCGTCCATCATAACAACGCCATGGTGCAGCCAATTTCTACAAAGCTGCTAAGCTGATTGAGGCCATCCGAATCTGTTTCACCGGCTTACATTCCTTCAAAATGGCCATCTCAGTTCCAATATCACGGGCTTTTACTGTTTCCAATTTCCCTGTTCGCCACTGAGAGTTGGCAGGCTTAGTGGGATAAAACACTCCAACCGAGTTCCCTGTGACTGTGCTGATATCTCTATAGCGCAGCTCCCAGATAGCTGCATTTATTTATTTACTTACTTTATTTTTCTTTTATTTTCATTTCTATTTTACAGACCATCCTCCCCATCAAACTCACATCACAAACAGGCATGGACATGAACACACAGACAGACACACACGTGCACACACACACATGCAAACACATACACACGCACACATACATAACACAAACATACACACACAGACACACACACCCATGCAAAAACATACACACACATACACCCACACACACAGGCACATAGGCACACACACACTCATGCAAAAACATACAGACACAAACACACACATACACACAGACACACACACCTTACCAAATGGCACAGCCACCAGTTCCCTTCACCTCCTCCTACTGAAGTAGATTAAATTCACACTAGTTCTCATTTTGAACGGAAATTGGATAGATAGAAAAAAGATTACGGGAAAAGAGAGCAGGGTGGTGGGGGCAGATGTCTACCAGAAGCTCAAAAGCTGACAGTGTAAATGTTACTCTTTTACCACCTGTGAGTGCGTGTGTGCACATGCATGGGTGCGTGTATATAGTGTGTGTGTGTGTGTGTGTGTGTGTGTTTTGTGTGGGCGTATTTCTCTTTTCTCTTCCTTCTCTTTTTGCCACAGCAGCAAATATCCTGTTGGCGCAGGATGCTGGGCTGTATCTGGCCCCACAATCGATAAGGCTCCTGGCGAAGGGCTCCCATTCATCTCTTGGCCATAAAATTTGATTAGCGCTGACTACAGCACTGCAGGGAGATGGTCCGATAGAGCCCGGCTGCACCATACAACAACAGCTCCCACACTTTCCTCCACGCTCGTATTCTTCCTTTGTTTTTCCGTGCTTGCTTTCCTCTTTCCTGTTTTGTTTTTACCCGCCCCCCGCCCCTCCCACCTCTAGCCAGTCCTGCGTGCAGTCATTACAGAGCGGGAGTGCAGACAGTGACCGTGCGGATGGCTTTCTGTCTTTTTCCTGTTTTCCTCTGTCCGTTGAAGTGAAATTGCGGCCCTGTTAAAGCTGCAGACGGTGTTAATAAAACTAAACGAATGCACTGGCTGCAGCCTGGATGGCCAGCAGATGCACTGTTCCTGTGGCACGTGACCGATAGTCAACCAATCGTGATCGTGGGAGCAGATGACACATCTTTGTGCAAAGGCAGGGAATGGTGCACAATGACCACACGCATACTTTTTTCTTAAGGGCCCCTTTATGGTGTATACACAGCACTAGTAAGCTTTACAAAACATTTTTGTACTCCTGCAAATGCCAATACTTCATTTCCTGTGTGCACTTTAGAAATGGCAGCACAAGTTTTCCATTCAGCTGCTGTTCAAAAGTCTCCAACAGCATCTACAGACCGCTATTTCTCCATAACACAACACAAGTAAATTCCAGTACCTGCACAAAGGCAAACTACTAACAGAGCACATGTGAAACATCACATTGGCTTCGCCATTTCATGCACTGCTTTTCATAAAATCATTTTAAAAATGAAAAAGCAAGCAAATAGAAATGAATCTCTTCTGTTTTACCCATATGGGTCAACATTTTTGAATTTCATTTCACTTTGAGTGGTGAAGTGAATGAACTCAATTATTCCGTCTGTTTTGTTCCATTCCGTCACATTGTTAAAAAACTGCCTATGAAGGACAGCCCAGGAAAAGGCTCACGTTAGCAAAATGAACAATCTGTCAGGAGAGCTGACTGAGATGCTTTGAACGCAATTTAATACATAAATGTACAAGCTGTGCAGGGCAGGGGAGAAGGCAGCTTGATAAGTGCAATGCGAATGGTACCATGTTGCCAATTACCTGCCATTTAAACAGCATCAGTATCTGCTCAAAAAAATCCTTGCTAAAAGCTAACACACATACAACTGAAGCACTGCAATCCTTCATATTCAACGTCTAAAATACCAGCCATCTTGCTAGATTGAGAGGGCAATTTCTAACAATTCTGTGGTGGCACACCAGTAATACAGTCGTGACCTCAGTCTCTGTTTTCTGTCTCAGAATTAAAGTTCTCCGTAAATGAACAAGGAAAACATACACTAATTTAATTTTAAAAACCTTGCTTCGTTTTATCTGCTAGATGGTTTATTTGAAGGAATATTCAAATGTAAGTTAGCAAATGGCAAAGGGTATTTGTGCTTTTTTCTCATTAGTGTTTTTCACAAAATGCTGTAGCTTGTGCACTCAAACATAATTAGGATAATTTCATGTTTGGTTTCATCAGGCAGAAATATGGACAGTACAGGCTATTTTTTCACAAATAGCCATTATAAATAAAGGACCTTTCACAGACATTGTTGGACTCAGGTTTATTACTATGAGTACTGCATTCAGCTTCAGTTATACAGTACTAATTATTTTGAGTTACGTTCTAAAGACACAACTTCATTAAAGGGGCAGTTCACCCAAAAATGTAATTATGGCATGTTTCCACTTACCCAGAGTTCTATCTGTTCATCCAGATAATTTCGCTGAAAAGTTTTCTAGATATTTTCTGGAGCTCACCCACATAAAGCGGACCTTACATGTCCTTCGTCATGTGGCTTCAAAGAGCAAAAAATTCATCAGTAACGTCTATTTCCACAGATAACCCCGTGGCTACTCAGGAACATCCACAGAGCTTAATTTAAGCATGGTTCCATCAAACTAGCCTACTTCTTCTGAAGTGGGTGCCTACGCCAACTTTGCAGCTGGCAAGCAAGTATGAAACTTCAGTGGAGACGACTTGACGTGGTGGAATGCAACCTTTTGTAGTTTCAATATAGCAACTTGTCAGTAACTTCCTTAATTACATTAAAACCGCAAAGATTCCATACTACCTTACATAGCAAAGAACTATAAATTCCATCCATCCATCCATCCATTATCTTAACCCGCTTATCCTGAACAGGGTCGCAGGGGGGCTGGAGCCTATCCCAGCATACATTGGGCGAAAGGCAGGAATACACCCTGGACAGGTCGCCAGTCCATCGCAGAGCACACACACCATTCACTCACACACTCATACCTATGGGCAATTTAGACTCTCCAATCAGCCTAACCTGCATGTCTTTGGACTGTGGGAGGAACACTCTCTCTACACAGAGAGGCCCCGGCCGACGGGGATTCGAACCCAGGACCTCCTTGCTGTGAGGCGGCAGTGCTACCCACTGCACCATCCGTGCCGCCCCACTATAAATTAAAACATGTAAATAGTGAACACTGCATTCAATGTCAATAGTTATGAAACTAATAGACTATGTTTTTATTGTGACAACGGTCAAATTAACTGGCCATTGCGTTTCTAATGCTAAAGGCCCAATCAGTAATTTCCAAAACTTTTCAGTTGCTCTTCGATGAAAATTACTTGGATGGCAACTAAGTACCTCAGTGGATCATGGTCCTCATAGTTTCCAATGTCTTACACTGGTGTTTTGGTAACCTGGGCAACAACTTTATTTAGCCCACTGAACTCTATGATGCTGAGCCTTTGTTACTATTTCAGCTTGCAGACTACTGTGGTAATGTCAGTTACATCTGAGGTAGTTAGGCATGATTTATTTAGCAAAATCTTAGCTAAGTATTCTTACCTAACGAGCGACTGTGTTCTCAATGAAATTTACATTTACATTTTAGTCATTTGGCAGACGCTTTTAATCCAAAGCGACTTACAATTGCATAGGTTCTACCATAAGTCAAAGCATCACATCCAGAAACTAGCAGAAGAGATAACAGAACCAAGAGACATGGTGTATAGCGAGAAGAGGAGAGGCCCAAGAACCGAGCCCTGCGGGACTCCAGTTCGTAGGGGGTGAGGGTCGGAGACTGAGCCCCTCCAAGTCACCTGGTAGGAGTGACCAGAGAGGTAGGAGGAAGAGGACAGAGGAGAGGGATGAGGCAGTAGCAAGCGCCTCCGTCATGGCCAGGAGAGCATTCTCCGTCGAGTTCCCGGATCGGGAGCCGGACTGGGAAATGGGAAAGACAGAAGATATGCGTCTAACCCCTATAAACTCTACCACCTTCACTTACCTCCTCCCCCCTCCCCCCTCTTACTCTCCCCTCTCTGCAGATGACTTCTCGGCCCGCTTTGAAGGGAAGGTGGCTGGTATCTGGAACTCCTTCACTCTTCCGGTGATGCAACCTACTCCCCAAAGCACACCCACTGCTGCACTGACCTCCTGGAATCCATAGACATACTCCAACTAGTCACAAATCATCGTGCAACAACCTGTCCACTTGAGCCTATCCCATCAGCTGTTCTCCAGTCCATATCCAGTGAGCTCCTTCCTTATCTGCACTCTATTATTAATGGCTCCCTTGCCAGAGTTCCGCTTGACTTCAAACTGGCTGTTACCCCCCTCCTGAAGAAACCATCCATAGACCCCTTCAATGAACTTTCAACCACTATCACTACTTCCCTTCCTGTCCAACACACTGGAATGAGCTGTACTTCACCAAGTTTTCCTCAACAGCATAATCTGCTCAACCCTCACCAGTCCGGCTCCCGATCCGGGAACTCGACGGAGAATGCTCTCCTGGCCATGACGGAGGCGCTTGCCACTGCCTCATCCCTCTCCTCTGTCCTCAACCTGTCTGCAGCATTTGACACGGTCAACTCCTGATTTTCACCATGGCTGAGATTGGCATCTCTCTCTGCCCTCTCTTGGTTTGTATTCTATCTAGCAGATAGAATAGGTCCTACCAGGTCGGCTGGAGAGGGTCCGTCACTGCTCCTCATCCCCTACTAGTCCCACACGGCTCAGTACTGGGGCCTCTACTGTTTTCCCATTACATAAAATCTCTTGGCACAGTACTTGCATCACATGGTTTTTCACACTGTTATGCTGATGATACTGAACTGAACTGTCTTTCCGTCCCTCTGCCACACAGGTCAATGAAAAAATATCTGCCTGGCTGGCCGATATCTCATCATCACAGACTAGGCATATCTACCTTGTGTACTGGACATGATCATGGCCTTACAACCAATCCTATTTGAATTGTACCTTATCTGGCATGTTTGAGTGTTTGTTGTATGACCTTGATATGCACTGTTATGTATGTAGCTTTCAATAAAAGTGTATGCTGAATAAAGTGTAATGCAATAAACAACCTTTGAAGTGTTTTTATGTGGATCTTTACAATTATTTTTATTAGGAGAATAATTCTAGAATTCTATAGTATTGTACCATACCTTCTATTGTACCATATCTTCATCATTAACATTTTATTAGAAACCAATATTGTGGGCTTTGAAAGCACATAGCAGCCTCAAAATTGAGATATTAACAGGGGAAATTATACCAAAATTATGTTTGGGCACTTTGAAGACAGAGGACGATAGACAAGTGCCATGACAAAAGATAAAAAGAAGCCTCGAAGATATGTCAGATGTCTGGAGATACAGTGCGTTTAGAAAGTATCCACACCCCAAAATAAATAATAATCTTCTCACTTTGGCCTGATAGACTTTAAATTTTGAATTTAAATTCTATACATGAAAGACATACATTACTAATTTACAAAAGTATTCAACCCCCGACAGTCAATACTAGATAGGCCTTTGACAGCAATTACAGCTCTGAATCTTCTGGAGTCATTTTCCCCCATTCCTCCATGCAAATTTGCTCAAGCTCTGCCAAGTTAGATGGAAAGTTAGGCTCTCTGACAGAGAATGTCAGTGGCAGCAATTCTCAGATCATACCTCCAATTTTCAATGTGACGATGGCTGGATCTTTCCAGAATACTGACCTTCTTGTTTTAAAGCCATTCCTTTGTAGTTTTTGCCATGTGCATTGGATAATTTTCCTGTTAGAATATGAATCATCACCCATCAGTTGTAGACTGAAACAGATTCTGCTCCAGATTTACCTGTATTTGACCTTCCAGTCCCTCTAGTTGAAAAGCATGATGGTTCCACTGCGATGCTTGAGAGCAGGGATGGTGTTTCCTGGGTGTTTGGCTGTTTAATTTTTAGCAAACATAGCACCAGGCCAAAGAGCTTAACTTTCATGTCATTAGACCACAAAATCTTCTCCAGCTCTCAGGGTCTGCCAGGCATTACTTGATTTTGGCCTTTCTTAGAAGTGTTTTCTATCGAGCCACTCTTCCTAAGAGGCCAAATGTGTGAAGTGCTGGATTGTTGTTCAGTTTGATAGAATGGCCTGATCTTGGTAGTGTTTGGGTTGGCCCATATTTTTCCATTTTGTTACAATGGATTAACGGTGTTCCAAGGAGCCTCAATGATTTGCCAATATTTTTAGAACCACATCCACCTTGTTTTGAAATTCCACTGCCAGTCCCTTGGCCTTCATGTCACAGTAATCTGATCTGCCGTTTCAGTTGTGAAACCTCATAAAGATATTAACATTTATTCTGAATTGAAAAATCAACCCAGGTGGACCTTGTTAATGTATTTGCAGTGATCCCTCAAGAAAATGGAATCTTTCAGAACCTGGCCCAAATCATCAAAGTACTTATTCACTATTCCATGTTGACATCATAGTTACATATATACTGCATGAGTACAACAAACACAGTTCAAATATATATGTAGCACAGCAAAACAAGACAAACTCAAAAACCTCCTGAATACACAGAATGCTCACTTGTTTTTATCTATTTGCACATTTCTGTGTGTGTGTATGCACGCGTGTGTGTGTGTGTGCGTGCATGTGTATGCGTGTATGTGTATGTGTGTGTATGCAGATTTCCGAGTATGTGTGCATATAAGGACTCACCTGTGTCTCTCGCACGTTCTCCACAGTGAAGTTAAACCATACTCTGAAGCGTGGGTTACAGGTGTCCGGCCTAATGAACAGGTCATACTCAAACTCGCTGATGTAGTCCACACGACCAAGATTACCTGGAAGGAGGGAAGACACATACAATAAATCAGTCAGCTAATGCAATGTGCTGTATGCTCATTACCCTACATCTCAGATATGAACCAGCAAGTCAGTGATCAAAAGGGGCTTGATAATACTTGTGTATTCTGCTTCCAGTTTCATGTTTGTTCATTTGACCTGCCAAACCGTACCTTTGAGGTTCATATCTCTGAGTTTCCACAGTATTTACCATATGACTCATTTGAATTCCAGTAACACTGAATATGTACTCAGTGTGCTGATGATGTCTGACTGTTTCTGCATGCCGGTGTTCCCTTCAGGGATAGCCACGACACTAGGTGGGAGGATATGAGGAAAAACTCGACTACAGCTCAGTGACGGCCGAGAAGACTTTGGTGACAGAAATTTGGGGGAAAAAAAATAATGTTGTCCAAACAAGAGAGCAACAAATTTCCTCTGATGACCAATAAGGTGTCCTGTATAATATGCGCACCATTCAAACTGTGCCTATCCCCCCGAGCAGTGTGGCCAAAAGGGTTTTTCAAGATGAGCACAAAGTGAGCGCAGTGAAATTCAGCCGTTAGAAAGCCTTCCTGCAGTACTGTGGGACCAGTGCCGCTTCAGGTTCCTGAGACAAACAGATTAATTAAGTGCGGTGTCCTGCCGCGGACAGCCAGGCCAGGCAGCCCGGCGCTTCCCTCTGCAGGCAGCGGGAGAGCCCCCTCCTCTCCCCCACCCGGCCCATGTGGCGTGGAAGGACTGTGGAACCCACCGCCAGGTGCCAGGTAGCACAGAGCTAATTATTGACAGATGGGGTAAGCAGCACACTGTCAGAGCAGATCGTTCTCCTTCTGCCATCAAAAAGGGCTAATCCACCGGCTTCCCGAAAATCTCCTCCTCCGGTGTTAACTCCTTCCTGGCTGACGGTGCCCACGCACCTTGAAACAATAACAGGAGAGCTAAGCCTCATCTTCATTCCACTAATTCAGCACCAGCTTTAGCTCCCACTTGGCAATTGCCCTCTCTAAATGGCTTTATTTCTTAATTAAGACAAATTTCTGTTTTAACCTCTAACTTTGGAGAAATGGCTAGATGTTGTACCTTTACTATACCTGTGCTATATGTCGGGTCTTGCACTGTAACCTCGATTCAGTTGAAATCCACTATATAGCTAATTTCAGTGACCACAGAACAGATTAACTGGTAGTGATTAATTGGTGCTTAATTAAAAAATATTTTAAATGTCTAAAAGTATCACTTTAACAAGAAATATTAAGAAACCTCTTTAAAGTTTGAACAGGATCAGGCTAACACAACAACAGGACAAACTATTAACCTACTTCAACCATTTCCATGATTCAAAATTTACATTTTACATCTCACTAGGAATTACGTATTCACCATTTCTAAATAATAAGTATGAGGCCTAAAATGAAATATGGAAAAACAATAAGTAATAATTATAATGGTTTGCAGTAATATAGAGCTGACACATCTGAGATGATTTCTATTTTACTGAGGATGATTCGATAGACTATCAAAACAAAAATCTGGGGACATCCTACTCTTCCTGATAAGTACCATGGAATCATTAAGGCTCAGTAAGAAGCCCATGCTGTAACCTCCCAACAGAAAGACACCCTGTCCTACTGCACAGTAATCCCTGTACTGGGTCACTCATCTTCAGCTGGGGGCCGAGCGAAGATATCCCTGTGTGCCCACTAACACCACCTTCAGCAACAGCCTGCGTTTCCAGCACTGCTGTACCTAAGTCAAATCCCACATCATTATCCATCCAGCAGGAAAAAATCACATGATGATATGGCTACATGCTGATCATATCCTGTTACTGGCAAACATTACCAAACAGCAGTCCCTCGCCAACCATGGGGGTTAGGTTCCTGAAAACCCCTGTGGCTGGAAAAAGCACGCTTGGTAAAACTAACGGCTTACGGGAAGTAGGGGGCCAGGTTTCACGGCTGTGGTTAACACTTATCAAATGTAACTAAGCTGCAAATTGCCGCTTTACAGAGTCCAATAACGGCCATCGAACACAGCAGGCGGTGAAACCTCTCTACAGTAACCACAGCAAGTCTATGGTTTGTACCGCTGAAAAACATATACAGTAAGCATAAACACGATTCCTTACAAGAAAAACTCCAGAAACATACTTCACCATTATAAAAAAAAAGGTTAGCTACCTAATGTTAGCAAACGATAAAACATTTTCAGCTGCTTATGATTGTTACTGTCGGTAGATCACAGCCAACAAATAGCCTTTTCAGAATGAGATCATCCCAAAGCTATGAGCATAGCAACAATACTTGAATGATGCATTCCGTGCTGCACAGAGTTACAGCAAAATAAAACAAAGGCGTGCAGGTTGATAGCCATGAGTTACTATCCGTGCATCAAACTGCATTTTAAAAACAATTTTTTAGAAAAACTTCATTTTTTCCCATTCTCCTCAACATTTGGAGGGCAATTTTACCGTTTATCATCAATTCCCACGTGTTATTGCGTTATTGAGTAAACACCTTTGCAACCCTGCCAGAATGAGAGCAACACACCTTCTTCAAGCCGTGCATCTCTGCCCCAGACCGTGATTCTGAGACGATCAGGTTTCCACTGAGCATTTACAGCTGTTTGCCTATAGTGCAGTGCCTGGGTCATGTGCTTTCAAAAAGACAACGATGCCTAGCTCCCTCCAGAGTGAATGCTATTCTGACCTGTCCACCCCCCAAACTAAGACTGAAATGCTGTAATTTCTGGGCATGGCGAACTACTAGTAATGGATGCCCCATTGCGGAATGCCACACTACACTCCACTGACTTTGACTCTGCTATTATATGGACTCTGCAAATGCACCAAGCCTTTGGTGCCCCCAAAACTGCCCCAGCCTCTGCTCCAGCTCTGGGTTTAGTGGACTCTAACCATCCCTTTTCTTTTATGTCTCTGGAAAAACAAGGGCTTGCTAATGGTGTATTAGCACAAAAACACAGCTCTCTGTTACGCCCCGTAGCTTATTACTCTGTACAATTACTACCTGTTGTATGAGGCTTGACTGTGTGCCTGAGGTCTGTTGCTGCCACGGCTCTCATGGTTCAAAAATCAACAGCCATAGTGTCATATCACGGTTGTATTGTTTTGGCACCACATGCAGTTGTTCGCCGTCTAAATTCTGCTGCCACCCAGCATCTTACGGCAGCTTGAAGAACAGGACACAAAGTCATGTTACTGTCTAAACCTAATATTATTTTAAAGCACGATCCTGCAATAAGCCCCACTAATCTCATGCAGTTACCTATCGAACCTGATGATGCTTGTGTACATAACCGATAAAGTATTGTTTCTCAGTGTAAATTGCCGTGGCTGGATTTACAATACACCCAACTTGCCAATTCAGATTTGACTCTCTTTACTGATGGGTCAGCTAGCTTCTCTGAAGATACGTGTATGCTGACTGGATATGCAGTTGCCTCTGCTTTTGAAATCCTGGAAGCACATGTCCTCACACACTGCAGAACTGCCTCACAAGGGCCTGTATTTTAGCAGAGGGACTGCATGCCACTACCTCTACAACTAGGGTTGCCGACCCCTGCCAGTGTTAGCCAACCCCTATTTTACACTCTGCATTCTGCCAGCAGACCATCCTCTTCACCAGAGAGACCTGCACAGCTGAAGCAGGCTCCTTGTAGACCAGAGAACATGCTTCAAAACAATGACACAGGGGATACCTTGCTTACCGAAACCCTTAGCAGGTCATCACCAATTATGTATCACTGCACTGGACTCACGGACAGTTACCACCAGCATGGTCCGGATCCAAGTCATAGGGCACATCACTACACAGTAAAATGCCCAGTGTTAATTGAACTCTGACATTTGAGACCAACAGGGAGCATGCAGTATGTACTCTGTCAGAGCTGATTTAACACTGAACACTTTACTGTGTGCTGCACGAGTGCCTATGCCAGATGCACCACCCAGGAGTTCTCCACACAGCAGGATGACTGTTAGTAAGTGCTCAACAGTCAGCTTGATGAGGTAGCTGCATCAGCATTCCCACTGAAGGACTGTTTAACGGGCTATAAAACTCACACACCAAAAACACAAGGCGTGACCTATAGGCTTTTTTTTTACTATCATTGCCAATAACATTTTCAATAATCCTTTGAGAAATTTTGTGAGGAGAGCTGAGAGCAGAGGCAAGCACACTAGAGAATATACCCTTGCATCAATTTCCATCTAAAGAAAACAATGAGCTACTGGAATCCCTGGTGGAATTTGTTCTTCAATATCTTGTCGTTTTAGGTCTGTATATTTATTATATTTATGCCTGTGTACGTTATCCTATGATGGTTTTTGATTCTCTATGTATATTTCCACCATTCTCTAGCAGCTGCCCTGTCTCACTAATGAGTGCTGGCATTTCGCTCCAACATATTGGTTGCAAAATGGAAATTCTCTCCACACAAAATGAATATTGGCACTTTGGCTGATTAGAACATGACTGTAATTCTCATGCACACAATGGAACATTAGCAGGAATATGAATGGGGGTGAGATATTTTGAAGGCTGCAGACAGACCAATTGTGATATGATAAACCACGATAAAGGGCAAAAACCGACCTTTAGCATGTCCAGTTCAAGTGAACATATTTAAATATCTTGCGTGTGAGAAGGAGATGAAACAGGTTGAATTGGCATAATAAAAGTCTACAAACATTTATTTTTCTGCTATGTTTTTCTTATCTGCGTTGCTGTAGCAAGTTACACTTGTGTAGCCAATGAAAAGAGGGAACACAACAGAGAGAGAGAGAGAGAGAGAGAGAAAATAATTTGTCTGCCATTTCCACAGAAACAGAGTTCTATCTTTGGATGAGACAGACAAACGGAGATTCACACTTCTTATGCAACACATACCTTGGCATATGGCTGCACTTTGTAGATCGAGAATCAAGGGAAACATGTTTCAGACCAAAAAGACATCTGTTTTACATTGGCAAACAATAATAATGTATTTAAATTCCACACACACAGAAATTATCAAGTGTGAGGTTAGCCACTAAATGTGTGATTCAGAGTCATTGACAGAGGAGACAAAGCTTTTATAAACATGTATTGAAACAGCTGGAATAGGTCGATATGAGAATGTGATGCACACCTGTTCAAAGCAGATGTGATGTGTCGTCTGTGATATATCACACATGCATATTAACAATGTCAAATATTTTTATTTTGTTTTATACAAAATTTGTTATTCCCAGTTTTTCCCCATCATATTCTTAAAGCATTGTCAACATAACAATAAGCATTACAGACATTATAAAATATATTATATAAAATTACTTAATTCATACTTCCAAAAGTATTCTCGGAAGAGAAGCAACAATGATTCCCTTCAATCATTCTTCGACTGGATAAAAGTGCTTGCAGTTAAAGTATATGCAAAACAATCACATTTCCTAGTATTATAAAATCATCAGGTGACAATATTGCTTTGAAAGTGTTATTGTGTATAGTTGTGCCTTTGTGACCGAAGCACACACAAACATAAAAATTACTTATTGGCAGTCAAATCAAAAAATGCATTTTCATTTAAAATGGACAATTTGAACTGGAGAGCACAGTTAGGTGGATGGCTGCACACCTCATGATTGGTCTAATTCGTAAAGAGTATGTGAGCTTGTCTTTAAATGAACATTCCCAATCCTCCTACTCCCTGTTATCTTTCATTTAGTGGAACATGGCAATAATAACAAACTGCTAGAAAAAAAGGACATTGAAAGGGTTTTGTGTTAAACATACAATCCATGAAAAAAACTGCCATAAAGCTTTCAGCCATAATGAAGGAATGAATAAATAAATAAATTAGTGAAACAGGAGGAGAGAAAGAAAACAGTGAATGCTATCTCCCACCAAGATCCGGAAGTACAACTTATCGGCCATTCAGAATTAAACTGCTAATGAAATGTAAAACTGCATCTACTGTAGCTTACAGTATGTAAGCGGAATATCAACACCACCTTGCAAAACTTGGAAGACCTTGTAAATAATACTTGACTGTATGTGGAATATATTTGTCTCTTTGATAAATGATATTTTGATATGGCCAGTGATTGCTACCCCCCCCCTCCTCAGGTTATTACGCTCGATGCTGGTACAGTACTGTACACTAACTAAAACAGCAAGAAACATACATAAAAACCATAAAAGACTATATCCCAGTATATACTGTACAGTGTGCTTCTTCAAATAAAGTTGTGACATGTAGGATGAATTCAGCACAGGATGAGATAATGAGAAATAACTAGCTATGCTATCATAGTACATGCAGAATATAGTCACAGTCATGTGTCTAGCCTTGAAATGCATAATTGTTCCTGGTGAGAACGGAAGAAGCAAGAAAGAGAAAGAGAGAGAGAGAGAGAGAGAGAGAGAGAGAGGGAGAGCGAGAGAGAGAGGGAGAGCGAGAAAGAGAATATATTTATGAGAGAAAAAAAAGATTGTGCTATATTAATCATAAATCATTATGTTAAATAATATTCAGTATTCAGGATTTTGCTAATTCAGTTTCAGCAAATAGAAACGTAAGGATTTACCCAGTGGAGGTCTGGTTTGGGTAATGTGGGAATACAGACAATGGCTGCGCTGGTGCTGCCGTGATTTTACACTTTGTCAACAAAATTATGACTTAAGGCTTTCTGCGAGGATCTCATTTGCATCTTAGGGAAGTTAATTTCACATCGGCTGCAGAAAAAGCCCCAGAATTCAATAAACAGTGTGGGAGGCTTGATGGACTAAAATCCTGCTTGTTTTTATGCGGTTATCCACATTATAGAAAAGAAAAAGAACAGGCAAAGTGACTATATGGCCTGAATCAATTTTCCAGTCTCATCTGGTAAATGGTTAAAGGTTGGCTTTTATATAGCGCCTTTATCAAAAGCGCTGTACAATTGATGCTTCTCATTCACCCATTCATACACACACTCACACACCAATGGCGATTGGCTGCCATGCAAGGCACCGACCAGCTTGTCAGGAGCATTTAGGGGTTAGGTGTCTTGCTCAGGGCGGGAGATCGAACCAGCAACCCTCCGACTGCCAGACGACTGCTCTTACTGCCTGAGCCATGTCACCCCTGCAAGCCAAACAATTTTTCTTGTGTGTATTCTTTGTACAATTTGGCCGTCGCAACTTCCGACTGATTATGATAGAGCGGGCCACATACATACATTAAATGCTGGCACACACTGAATGCTTCATATTTATTTATTTATTTGCATAAGGGTTTAGCAGAAATATGATATGATGAGACTAGAACCATTTTAAATACCCAATAGGAACAGTATACAAATAGCAAATCGTGGTGGGTTGATAGTAAACAAAAAGAAAAATAGTGGACTTAAAACATTAACTGGATGAATATGCTCTACCGTATAATGACAAGTTCCAGAGATGGGACTAAAAAGTGCCTAAACACTGTGTTGCTACACAGTTCTCCAGTGCCAGAAATGGGCAAGCAGTGGATCATTCATGCATGCACAGACACAGAAAACATTTTTATCTGATCTGTCACGGGTGTCGAAATTTGCGAAGTGTGCCCAGTCAGTATAATGGGGCGGCCTGCAGTTGGAGACAGACCAGCAATTCTGCACAACAAACTTCAAAAGCACCATACTGTGGATTTCCTATGCGCATCAGCAAAGCAGGACTGCTCCGCAAATGCATGATGTAAGCCTCATTTGTTATTAGTTGGCATTGGTTGCCTACATTCAATTATTTTAATAACCTATTCTTCACTTCACAGGATTTAACCACTACCAAGTGACCACTGCATCCTATCTGAAGTTCCCCCTTTAAAAATACAATTATTTTATTTTATTCTTCACAGCCAAAATATATTCCAGTTAAATACTTTTCATTGCAGAGTATGGCATCATGGACATACGTAGTCCTGGCATATATGTCAGAAATAAAAGATAATTTACTGTTTCTTTTACCGACAGTTCGAGTATTAATCTGGCACTGTGACAGAATTCAATGTGTTGCCCCAGTGATGGTAACTGAATGTGCTTCCCAACTACTGCTTCATAGTTAAACACTACCAAGTGAGTTCTCACATTCAGAAAATCTATGCAATTACAAATTTTACAAGTGAAGGAGCTCCACTGCATATTTTCAATAAAAACACATTCAAGAAAAAAGATAGTTATGTCAGATAGTTATTTACAAACCAGAACTGAAGCTGTTAAATAGGAAATGTGGTCTTATTTTCACATCAATTATTTAAAAATGTGATATATTAAGGCTACTTACAGTTAGGCGAGGGCATCCTACTGTAGGCCGATAAGGACTTCACCAAGTTCACAGGGACATTTTATATCATGAGTTTTTAAGTGTGATAGGGTAATTGTATGGGGTATTTCAGAGGGGAAAATTGTGCCTTTTAACAGAAAATATGAGATATTTTCCCTTTTTAAACAATAATAATAAACTGCCGGCACTTGGCTGAGGAATAAAGCAGCATTCTCACTGGACCCTTCTGCACATAAGGGTCTACAGTGCATGGTTCATAATATGAGCCTCGCTGTACATAATCATAACCACGTCTAGAAATACTGAACAATCTCGCAATCCCCTCCTACCAGCCCAAAACCTAGACTTAAAATTGATTGCAAAGTCGGTGACATTTCCTCAACTTTGTTGAGTCCTTGGCAGCAAAAACATCTTGCCACTTGCACCATGTTATTGCGTGACCACCCTGTACAGAAACAATGCGAACTTGCTTGTTGATAATAAACTATGAATAATAACTCCAGTGATTAATCATACATTGATTTGACATTGTGATTATGAGCTTTCACAATCAATTATTTATAAGGTATTGATGGTGCAGATGGTTTGGTGATTTGATTAAAATTGCTGTAATTCATTGTGCATCTGACAATCAACTGCAGATGTTAGCGGTAAGAACAGACATACTAACTTACAAACTAACAACTGAAAAGATCTTGATTTTCCAACTCTGCTTCATCAAAACTAAATATCAAGTGTTGGGTTTTTTTACCTCAACACTTGCAAAATCGAGGAAAGCTGGCATCTCCTATCTTGCCAGATGATTCTAAAGACTAGGTTTCCTCCTGCAAGGTGTTACAAACAGCATTGTAAATTAAAAGGGACTCAGGAGAGTGGGCACCTCCTAAACTTATTTTTGCAATCTGCTCCATTTCATTATTGGAAAACACATCAGCTTCCCCGGGGTGAAAATTCCAGGACACAGACAACTGATAAAGATTCACCTCAAGACAGAATTGATTTAAACCTAAGGAGTGGTGTTTCAGTTTAGACCTCAAGCACAAGTCTGTCCTTGCAGCTTTCCTCTGGTGACTAAAGGCAAGTTGTCAGTAAGGCTTCATCACTCACTGCCACATTACTTTTTTGAATGCCTTCTTACCGTCAAATCTATAAAAGAAAGATTAAGGCAATGACCTTCAAGTTCCATTACATTCTACAGCAGCCATTTAACCACAGATGTGTAAACAGAGGGCTAATGCCCATGAAACTCCATGGAAACATCTCTCTCTCTCTCTCTCTCTCTCTCTTTCTCTCTGTTTCTCTCTCTCCTCCTTTTTTGTTTTAGCAGTATGATCCAGATCATTGTCTTGCCATAAGATGAAGTGCCATCTAATGAGTTTGGAAGCATTTGCTTTAACTTGAGCATATAAGATGCTTCTGTACACTTCAGAATGCATTATGTCACTGCAATCAGCAACTGCATCATCAATGAAGACAAGAGAGCCAGTGAGTACCTGTGGCAGCTATACGTGCTATACACCCCCACCCACCGCCATATGTCACAGAAGAGGAGGGGGCACTCTGATACAAGTGAATCTTGGTCTGATCTGTCCACAATACCTTTTTCCAGAACTCTACAGGCTCTTTTAGGTGCTTGTTAGGAAACGGTAACCTGGCCATCCTGTTTTTCAGCTAAACAGTGGTTTACGCCTTGCAGTACTGCCTCTGTAGTTCTGTTTGTGAATTATTCTGTGGACAATAGCCGCTCACAAATTCACACATGCTTCCTGAAGAGTTTTCTTCATTATGGAGCTCACTGTAAATTAATGGTAGTTTTTGAAACTAGCGATTCTGTGATATCTATCCTGTATCGCCCAAACATATGGAAAAACCATGATGGGATTTTTTCTATAGTTGTATGTGAATCTTTTTTGATGCAGAAGCCCATGTACTGTATATTCTCATATTATTTTAAAGCCATATCACCATCTCATAATTTAAATGTACAACTCAAAGGAAAAGGAGAAAGATGAAGACAAATGTTTTTACAGCGATACTGTGTAGTACACCACCTGTGTCTTTAACTGGCTCACATTCAGACTCTAATGGCTGAAAAACAGAGCCTAAGGGTAGCAGTGTGATATGCAGCCTACACGTTTGGCACCAGTGATCTAGAAGCTTGCACATTTAAAAAGTTCACATTTTCTCAATGCCCTTTTATTATAGTTCTAAAAAACAAAGCCCTAAGCAAGTCTGTTCTACAACACTTGGTTATAGGTCACAGCAATGCATTTACAGTGAAATTTACTAAATTGTATTATCGATCTCAGCCGTGCAAAGGTTTTTGTACTAAACCTCTGGACACTTTCGGGCAGCCTTTGACAAGGCCCTGTAAAAGCACGTCCAAAATTGCAAGCTTAGCCTTTATCAAATTCAAAGGTTTAAAGGTTAGAGCTTTAGCACTTGAATTAAAAACACTATAACTGATTTTGTGTTGCTTTTTTTCCCTCCCGTTAATTATTATTTCGCAAGCTCAGCTGCAGCAGCCTCTTCACGGATCTGATTCCAGCCTGTTTGAATGTCATGATATTCGTTTATGTGCTAATTGTTTCGTAGACTGAAGAAAGGAGGCTATCCCAGTGTTCCAGTAGGTCACAGACTGAGGTTTTTTTATTTTATTTTGCTTTGTATCATTTTCTCTCACAAATATATTCCCTCTCGCTTTCTCTTTTTCTCCCTCTCTCTCTTCTGTTCTTGTAATGCAACAGAAAAATGTTTCCTGCAGAGAGTTTGAAGATAAAAACAGAGGGAGCTGAAGGGTCCTTGGTGAGCCTGAGGCAAGGAGAAGGTCAACAGGACTGCTAAGAAGGGCTGTTATCATCTTGGTAACATGTTATCGGGGAGCCTGCAGTCCTGGTTATTTACAGTTATTGCTCCCTCTGGGTGCACACTTCAGCGCTTGGGGCTGATTGCTCTGTAATGAGTTCAGGAACAGAGGGAGTGAAAGAAAGAGAAAGAGAGAAACAAGGGAGCATGGCAATCTTACTGGTACGATAGGTCAGCAAAAAGACAGCTTTCTTTGAAAATGTAAGTGAGAAATAGGAAGAGTGTGCTGCTCGGACAGTTCTCAATACTCTCCCATACACGTGTGTAAACCTCTCACCTATCCTGGGTTAAATACTGTTATCCATGCACTGGAGAAACAGTTGGCCTGAGTGGCTCTTGCCATGTGTGACAATAGAGGGAGGGACCCATGCTCACAATAACATTAAGTCAGGGACAAGCCAAACTCTGCAGGCTAACGGCGTGGGGGTCAGAGTTCAGCGTCATGCCCACTCCCTTTCATAAATATTTCTCCTTTGTTTGCTCCACAACTTCTCTGTTGTTAGGTAATCGGATCTGGTCCATATTTATGGTTAGGCTGAAGTGATAAGAACAGAGTGAGCCTCAGAGTTTAGACACTGAAGAATAGGCCTTCTGCAAATCCCAGCGCAGAGGTAGTGTGGTTTTTCGGCATTCGGCAGCAACGCGGAGGAAATCTCTCATTGTGAAACAGCTTTTCAATCTGGGGAATTACACAAAGTGCTGCTCTTGTCAATGCACTGCCAGCTTTTAAAAAAAAACTGAAAGAGGATGAAAATAGCTCTTCTAAAAGGCATTCAAAAGCTTTGGCAGCGTGTCAGCTTCTGTGGTTGCTCTGGCAGGCTGCACCCAATTACGGTGCGATTACTTAAGCGAAATTAAGAAAAAGAGCAATAAATATATAACAATATATGTAACAAAGTCAAGCCACACAGAGAGCAAGAAAAAAATACAATCATAAAAATACCCAAAAAGGAAATCCCTCTAAGAATGTGCTAATCCCAGTTAAATGTGTTAAGCGTGTGAGACTCAGAAACATCATTTGACATATTAATTTACTCAAAGAAAATATTTTATTCAAAAAGCAAACAGGGCCATTTTGGCTGGAAAGTCTTTATCGCTGCAGGAAGTGCAGAACCCAGCAGGGGTTGCCAAGAGCATCGCACAGACAGAACATTCTTCAAAGGGCAGCCATAAAGTTTCACTCTCATTAGAAGAAGTGCGCTCCGCTCAGTTACTCACATGCTCAAATAGCTCTCTCTCAGGAAGTGAGCACTCTCAATTATTATTATTCTTCTTCTTTTTCGGGGGGCGGGGGGGTTGCGGGGAAGGTTTGGCGAGTTGCACAAAAACAGTAAAGAGGTACTACAAAAGTTATCTGTACCTGGAATAGCAAGTATATACCATATGTAGATAAGTAATATTGGGCTTTATGCCTTACACAGCCTATTGTTCACGTTTAACTACATGTTTACAACATCTGAATGGACCAAATTCAGATGCAAGCATTACAGTGAATTCACTGAAACTGAATTTAAAAAAGTTTTAGATTCTTAAACTTTTAACTTTGAAAATGAATGTATCAACATAGTCTGGCACCTTTTCTAAAATATGTACCAGTTCAATATACATAATATTGTACTTCATCCTACTTGCTTCTTGGTGCGATAATGGGAAGTTCTCATAGCTTGAGGCTCATGATGAGGAATTTGAAAACTTCCTCTGTACTCATATCCAATCACAGCATGTGTTGAACAATTTGATTAACCCCTGTAATCTTTATCAAACAAGTTTGTCTGGGCGGAAGCAGCTTACCTCAGCGTTACGTGAGAAAAATACAACATGTTTGTGTGTCCTCCCATCTCACCACATCCCCACTGCTGTATCTAAAACCACGGAATGGAGCACAAGCCTACTGACTGAATGTGCAATATGTGAAGCAGAGGGGATATGTACAGTACTGCACTGTATACATATGGTATAGTACAATGAATCTGTTAATACAGGATAATAACAATAAACTGTGCATTCTGTGGGTAGACTGACAAAAATAAAAGCTATGTGCTCCCATGTGCTGTGATTCCACCTTTCAGTGCATGTAACCCGATACAGTGGAAATGAGACTTGAACCATGGTCACAATGTACGTAGCAGTGGAACAAGTGTCGAGGCAGCCAACGTTCCCTAAGTCCAATTACGGATATCCATAAAAAATCTTCTCAAGTCAACGTGTATCAGAGAAAATGACAGTATAGTCATGCTTAAAAGTTACATCAGGTAAGAATACTACCGGGTGACAAATCACCATCTTGGCGGCAAAGTTCTGACTCAAGGTCTAGTGCCTCAGCCCGACTGTGAAAGTCAAGATATGGAAAAATGGTGCTGCATTAATCTGAGACGGTTTACTTTGGTTTCACTGAATTTTATTTGCCCTGAATAAATTTGACTCCGTATCTGATTGTAGATTCTGTAAGGTAGTACTGTTAAAAAAAAAAAGTTAAAGACAAATACTGTCGGAATACAGTCTACAAACTAAATCCCATCCTATAACACAAGACGTCTCACAAGGACAGCCTTTTCTACAGCAAAGAAGGTATCTTGGGAAGCTTGCTATCAATGAAATCTTTTAAAATATAGGTGAACAAGTATTATGTGAACCAGTCTCATGGCAAAAACATACCTCTGAGCACTTATTTGCAGAAGCGCAATTACATTCTCACAGGTCATCCTTGGCGTGACCAGTCCGCTGGTTAAGCGTAGGGGTTCAATCTAGTGGCTAGCACCTCAGCTTCTCTCGATCTGGGTTTGAAAACCACATTTAAACAATACAAGTTTCTTCATTTATCTTACGTTCTGTTGTTAAATTCACACAGCAACCACATGATGGTATTCTACCTAATACTTAAAGTTCCGGCAATACTATTTTTTTGTAATGTTACATTTTTTAAAGGTACAATGGGTAATTTCGGACTTCTAACGGTCAAGAGAGAAATAGCAGTAACAAACACCTTCAAACCACAACAATGTTTATCCCTCCCCCTTCTCTGTAAATGCGCTGACATTGAATCGACATTGGCTGTGGCAATTAGAACCAATTTTCAACCAATGAGCTTGAATTATTGTACAGTTATACAATGTTTTGGTACATAGTGTCCGGCCGTCAATTGTATATTTTGAAACCTGAATTCAAGGACTATAAACACAGGCAGAAGGTGAGACAACATGTCAGTGAGCCTTTTTCAATGATAGGAAGGGATTTAGAATGGTCTTGTAACAATGATTTAACACAAAAATCTCACCTATTGTACCTTTAAAGTTTGAGTTCTATACCACCCCTAGTGGACAGCTCTGCTCAGAGGTACAGATAAGCCATGAGACTGGGCTAGTATTAAAAGTAGTTGTGTCTTATTTTAATGGCAAATAGAAATAGAAATAGAAATATACAGCTTGTGTGGACAGGCCAAAGGTGATCAGCAAAAATGTAGTTGGATTTGATAAACAATATTAAAGGCGTGTCATAACACCGGAATGACACCCTTGATTATGATTACATCACAAACCTTTTACCATGTGCAGAAAATCTGCTTTGGATCTGTAATCACTGTCAACAGATTCATAATTCTAAATGCCAGGTGGGGTGAAGATGCGGCTGTCAGAAGGCAATCCAATGGGAACCAATCTCAGACATCATTATCTTAGTAGGGAGTCTCATCGGAGCTGGCATTATTTCCCTACCGCAACAATTGGTCGTTACTGGATAATGCAGACCGTTGGCAACAGCATTTGTTTAATAGACGCGTCTCTTTCACCAGTGAAGCCAGCTGTCTCATTTCAGCCCTCCAGCAAACAATATTCTCCTAGCCAGAGGAAAATACACTTTCAATATCAGCACACATGCAAAGAACAAAACATCAATAGCCCAAAGCCTTCAAATATAGAGCAAATCTAAATTCTGTTTGTTCAGAATACTGCAAAGCAAGCTGTCAATTTGAAACTAAATGTATTTCTATTAAAATTCTACCTTACGTTTCTCAAGTTTCACTTTATGAAAATATTCTCTGCATAAATATGTGCTATCAAACAAAACCTGACATACCAATGAACTTCACCTCAAGGAACACATTTTAAATAAATCAAAGAAATAAACAGAGGCATCTTAAAAAACATGAACTGGTAAAGCGTTACAAATCCTTGCCATTTTCCCAAACCGCACGTCTTTGCCAAGATGAAAAATGACATGTCTGCCTTGAAACTGTGTTTATGGCATCAGGATTGCTTGGAAATGAATTACTCCATCATTGGAGCTGTGTGAACATACCACTTTAGAGCAATAGATGCTTGTTCCAGTCATTTTCAGTTACAGTGCCTTTTTATCACTCAAAGAAGGGAGACAGGGGGCTTGGCTTGGGTAATGGCCCCAAGGACTACAAATTCCATCGGCCCTGTGTTTACATCCCCTGTCCTGGCCACATCACCTACATCTTCACAGTGAAAATTCACTAAATTGCAGGGAGTCAGACTTGAAGTTGCACATTTAGTTAAAATGACTTGGTGAATGGTGCAAGCCCACACAGATGCACAACATGCTGAGACTGTCTTCCTGAAAGTGATATTCAGGCGAAAGCCAGCAAACTGCTTAATGCACGGTAAAGGTCTCTAAGGATACATTGATTTGAAAATAAATTCAGACTATAGTCAGCCTACATCAATGCAGTTCAGATTCACAGCATCACTACAATTAATAAATTACTTTCAGGTGACAAGATGGGTACAAAAGATTTGGTATATCTACAAACAAAACATTACAAATTAATTTCCACCTGGTCTTAAGATATGAATCAAGTCAAACTCATACTCAAAACAACACTTGAGCCCACTGAAAAAAGTAAGTCCTTGCAAAATGTTAGAATGAAATGACACCTGAAAATGGTCAAATTATTATTATATTTTGGAGAACAAAGATAAGTCCGTATTAGTATGCATACATGTATCTTGGCAATCAATAATTGCTTTTCAAAATATTATGCATGTTTGAACTACTAATTCAAGAACAAGTGGCGCAAACTGGCCCCTGTGTTTCTTCTCTGATTAGATGTAACCAAGTGCATCAGAGAGAATGTCAGACAGGATTATCACCCGTTTCGTTTGCTTTCGCTCATTCCAGATATTGCTTCCTTTGCTTCGTACAGCTGAAGAGACACACAATAATTGAAAGAACTGTAGTTAGCAAATACTATGGGAAAGCTTTGCTGAAGTCCTTTCCTCACTGTAGCTTGATAGGCCCATCCCCTTTGATTGCTTTTCCTGCAGCCGACTGTTTTGTATCTGTAGCCGAGGTGCAGGGCAAGGTTGGGCGTGGCAGAGAAGGGACTCTCTTTCCTCCAGCCATGTTTTTCCCTGGTTCCCTTGCCCCACAAACCAACGTTATTGTTTTCTTTTTGTTCGGTTTGCATATTGCTATTGACAAACAGACACACTGACCAGCCCAGTCTCGTGGAATATACGTACCTCTGAGCACATATATGCAGAAGCACAATTCCGTTTAGACAGGTTCACTGCTGCAGCTGTAAAATGAAATGTCCGCTGGGGGTGGTAAAGACACTCAGGAATGTAACACTACAAGATTTTTTCCTCCTTACTACACATTTTCACATATTAGGTAGACTAGCACTGAATTTAGAAGATAAGAGAATATCAGACTTAATTAAAAACAGAAATTAAGATTATGTTCGATTAGTTTTGATTTAATATATTTTGTTGTATTTACGCCAACCAGTCTGAAATGTTATTACTGTATATAAATGTAGCTCCTGAACCCGGATCGCAAACGAGAGAACCTGATGCGCTAACCACAACACTAATCAGCTGTTTAAGCGCTTCTCTCGAGCAAACAAGCCTATTCTCCCGTCAGTTAAAGTCTAAGCTTCCCTTTAGCACACCCAGTGGACATGATTTAAAAACATGTACCTGCAAGAACATAAAAGTGCTACGGTAAGGTACGTAGTATATCCCATGAGACTGGGTAGCACAAGTCACTATTATACACTTCACTATCTGATTTAGGGTTTTGTTTGGTATGGTTGTAGTAGATTTTTTCAATTTTTTTTTTAAATCCTTCCTTTTGTATTCTTCCTACTCAAGAAGAAATATACATTTGCTGAAAATAAGGTATATCACTGCCAAAATAATAAATGTGGAAATTGTATCATCAATATGCTAAAAAAAACGGGCACATGGTTCCACCAGGGCAGTAACTGCACCAGGGCACCTCAGTCTTAGCTGCATTTCCTCTGGGGCTTTGCCAATGTGATATTATTGAACAGGGTATCAGAAACTTTGTAAAAGGAAATGCAACTGACAGAAATCGAGGCAGAGAAAGAATGGTACAATAATAAAAGAAATAAACTCTTGTAGTTATAAATGGCAGAGTAATAAAATAAATCAAAAGGAATCCTATGGCCTATTCTCACTTTGACAGCCCAGATTTATCTCCATATTGTCTACCACATGAAAGAGAGGAATAAAAGGAACAAAGAGGAAAAACAAAAAGCCATTTACTGTTCTGGGCAGTGAAGTTGCTCTGGTGCCAAGGACAAGTGAGAAAGACAGAAACCAAAGCGTCTCTCTCTATATAGGCACACACAGGTAACTATCAAAGCAACAGTCTGTTTCCCTCCAAAAGTCATCATTCAATGCCAGCAACATCAAATAAAATCCATGCTTGGCACAAGGAAGATGTTCAGTGAACCATGAAACTCTTACCATAAATGCTTCATCCTTAAAGTGTTTTGATGAAGTTTTCTGCTTTCGGGAGACCCAGCATCCCAGGCCAATGGCAAACTGACTAGTCTCTGAACCCAGCTGCAGCAGTACTGCTCACTGGAGATCCATGGGATTCAAAACAAGGCAGTGAGATGTGATTTATGCTGCCAAAAGCAGTCTTCCGCGTACAATGTCGCAGATATGCATCGCTGCTACTGAAAATTACAGGCTTGACTTGTAAGGTTCCCTTCTGATGTCAGTCAATTTGAGTTACGAAAATATTATAGCCAATTAGGATAGACTATAAACAATAGTAGCTATTGGCATTGAAATATAGAAAAAGAATGCCATGTAAAATAGCAAACTCGTTGGGGAAGCCGCAATGTTACATTATTTTCCGACATGCCGCCTTTTATTTTCTTATGGTCACCGTATTATATACACTGCCAACGTAAATTTCGGTAGGCTAAATTTCAAAACTGCAAGGATTCATTTATCCTCCATTTTGAACAAAATGTCTAGGAGAATCTCCTCCTTTCAAAGGATTGGTTTGCGCACTGGCCAGCCACAGTGATATGTCACGGAAGTTACATTTTAAGTGGTTGAACGAATAGCAGGGTACTTGCGATTTTCACTTGCTGCTAGCGACACCAGCAGAATCGCGCCTTGTCACCCACTCGCCATTGGAACTGACTTTTAGCCAGAGCAACAGGGGAATTATGCTTTTGAATAAGGTCACAAATAATAACCAACAGAGACAAAAAAAGTTACATTTAAAACACTTTATAAAAATACAGATAGGAGAGTTGACACAGCACTGGAAAAAAGAGATGGCTCTTACGATTTGAATGACACTGTGTTTGTTTAGTTTATTTGGTGACAGGATACTGGTTCAGGGTACATGAAGGGTGTTATTGTGTTCCAAACCCTAGTGGCTGCAACTTCCCTTTCTCAGATGTCCTTGCCGCCTGTGCGTGCTTATATAAATCACAAAATAAATAAAATGTATTTGCCTGAAAGCCTGGAAAATAACAGTCTGCAATCTTCAGACAATGCTTATTAACAATCCATGATTATAGCTCACCTCTGACATCTTTGCATTAGATATTTTTGTATGCCGCGTATTTATTCCATTATTTGGATATATAGGCCTCCGATTGTCAAGAGGGGGAGATTGCATTCCTCTTCTAAATCAAAAAGCTATTTTGAGAATATTCTTCAAATAGCTAATAGAATAAATATGCAACTACTGATTCTGTATTTAAATGGCTGGCATGTATCAATATTGTGTTTGTTGCAGGTTTGTGCCCAGACTGTGTCATCGGTTGTTTCCGACCATAAATCCACAGTACTGGGTCACAAAGTGGCCTTGTTAATACATGGTAATTTTAGGAAGATTACCTGACCAATTTAACAAGTGATAAATGGCCGATTGCACTGCTAAATAAATCCACCTCAGCTAATGTTTGTGGTGAGCAATTTGATGTATCACCAGCTGTGAACTACACACTGTTATGAAAGTATCCCTCTTTACTGGGTGTCTTTTCAGATTCCTGAGGTGAAAGGCACTACATAAATGGAATTCGTATTTTAATTAAATTGAAGACACTTTGGGTCTGTTAATACGAATCAATCATCACTTGAATGCCACAGCCTATTTGAGTATTGTTGCTGACTATGTGCATCCCTTCATGGCCACAATGTACCCATCCTCTAATGGCTACTTGAAACATGATAAACAAGTAATTGAGGCCCTACCCAGTATTAGTATAGTGTTTCTAATAAAGCACTCAGTGAGTATATATCACCAAATAAATACAAGAAAACGCAAAGATATACAAACAAGCTGTTACCATGCTTGCAATGGTATCAAAAATTAGATCACAAAATTAAAAGGAAACACTGCTTTTTTTGTGGCATAACCACTGCCTCCATTCAAGTAATACATTGCTCAGGGTATGGCTAATGTATGTATCTTTTTGATAAATGAATGAAGTTATTCAACATTACTATTTTCTGTGCTTTTCACTGTTTTACTGTGCTTGTATTGTGTGTGCGGACCCACTTTAATGTAATGGTCCCATAGATAATAGTAATGCCTTAATCTGAAACATAATTAAAGTTGTACACCAAAATATATGTTTTGCAGTGATTCTATTTGCTACCCTCTCTTTGCTGACTGTGTTCATAAGAAGCACAGTAAAGCTGAGCTATCAGGGAAAGTGTATTAGCATAAGAAACAAACTTCCTCAAACATTAGCTTATATCACTACACCCAACATGTTAATTTATATTTCTACAAGCAAGTACTTCCTCTCCTGAGGAAGATTTGCCATTATTTGGCTGCTGTTTGGAAAACAATAAATAAAGCAATCTTCCTTTGCCTAAACTCATCTAAATTTTTGTTATCACCTTTTTGTGCCAGTCATGAAATAACAACAGGACATCGATGCAAGGAAGAATGTAGCTTACACTGCTTGAAGGCATTATGTCAACCAAAGCCATTTCTACTAAGCATCTTGTTTGATTGTTAAAACATTACTCTCTTCTTCAATCAATGAAGACCCAACTGTCTTCATTCATAGATGTTTGACAGTAAATAAATCATCCAACAGACTTATCCTAGTCTTTGCCCAATTTCTTTTTTGTTTTCCTCAACCCTTTGATTTGGCACTGATTTTAATCATCCACCTTGTAGAAGGTCTATACAATTACAACATGAACTCTTTGGAGGCAAGACAGGTTCAGAAAATTGTGCGGCACAAAACAATTAAACCTTCAACAGCAGTAAATGGCGGCGGACTTTTCTACAGTGTTTCTCCTCATTAGCAGTCTTTCTGCAGAATCCTTTTTAGGGTATTTTCCTTCACAAATTGCAAAGGATTTAGTCTTCATTTTCATTACTGTGCATAATTTAAACAGTGAATATACAAAGAAAACCCATAATACGCTCCATATAGTTAATATTTTCCCCAATGGAATTAGTATGCCTCAGTAATTATTGTATAAGACATACCAACATATAACACATTATCCAGTTTTAAGGATGGAAGAAAACAGCCAAATATTGTAGCAAAAACAAATGTGTATAAGCTACATGAATAAGCTAAATGTGTACACTCAGTGAGCACTTTATTAGGTAATTATTAGACTTCTACTGCTGTAGCCTATCCACTTAAGAGTTATGATGCATTCTGTGTTCAGAGATGCTCTTCTGCAAACCACTGTTGTGATTTGTGGTTATTTGTCACCTTCCTGTCAGCTTTGACCAGTCCGGCCATTCTCCTCTGAAGTCTCTCATTACAAGGCGTTTCTGTCTATAGAACTGCTGCTCACTGGATTTTCTTCGTTTTTTGCACCATTCTTTGCAAACTCGTGTGCATGAAAATCTGAGATACTGCCACCAACAATCATTCCATGGTCAAAGTCACGAAGATCAAATTTTTCCTCATTATGATGGTTGATGTGAACATTAACTGGAGCTCCTGACACATGATTGTATGCATTGCATTGCTGCCAAATACTTGGCTGATTAGATAATCACATGAATATGTAGGCGTAATGAAATGAAAAATGTTCCTAATAAAGTGCTCAGTGCTTGTATAGTTATACTGCCTCTCAAAATGACAATCACCAAAATTTTCTAAAACTTCACTCCCCAGCACCACCAGGGAAAATCTTTTTGCGACCTAAATATAGGGTAACATCCCCAGTGTCAGCCCAACACATAATGAGTCCTGCATTTTTGGGGACCAGGTTTTACAGCCTGCAATTCATTTCTCCAGCGACAAGATGCCAATAAAGCCTCCTCAAGAAGCCACCTGTTGAGTAATCATAAACAATTATCCCATTGCAGTACCTAAATCATTTAAATTAGCAATTTAATCATTACTAATTGCACGCAATTAAATAGCATGTCGATTCATGGAGCAGTACTCATGGCTATTGACACATATTTATCCATTTTCATCAGTTGCATTCATAATAATCTGTCAAAAAACTGATTCATGTTTACAGGAAATATGAATACAGGTCATCTTGTGATATAATTATTGAGAGAAAATAAGTATAAAGACTTTTGACTAATTTTGTATGCATGTTAGTTATTAAAAAATGTTTTCAATCAAAAAAAACAAAAAAAGGCCATCTTTCGTATTCCACATTCCACCGGGACAGTGAAGGTCACAATTCCACAGTGTTCTGTTTGTAGTGGAACATGCTTCTGCTATAGGCTATAGGAGGCACTATATGATTCTGGGAGTGTGTTTGGGCCCCTATCTTATGAGGATGAAGTTGCGTTATTTCACGATTGCCAAGCCTGTCTGAGCCTAGCAGACTGTTAGCTTAACTTAGCAGACTCTGAGCCCGAACCTAGGAGAGAGCAGTCAACAAGGTAGCACCAAATTATTTTATTAAAGTAGGTTTCTTTCACTTAGCTTTATCTAGTTGGACTGGTACAAGACCCCAAACATATGGTATTTTCTAAAATGAAAAAGTAGTAGGCTTTTCATTTTCAGCAAATGTAGGTTAACAAATATGCGGTTATTGGTGTGTATACAACAACATGAAAACAAGATTTATTTTCCATTAAATGCTAAAACAGGGAATATTTCAAGTAGGCCTACCCTAATTCCAATTCCGGACAGGACAAAGATTACTTCAATAATGCATGTTCTCATTCAGCCCCTCCAGGCACTTATTTATTCTCACATTACTGGCAGAAATCACCCTGTTCTTACCACCCTGCAAGCAACTGCAGGCATGGTCCCAGAGCCTCAAAAAAACCACCACGGCCAAACTAGTTCCATCAATGCACATTAGTATTTCAGTTGTAACTAAACAATTCTGCTCCTAAATCCAGAAGACACACTGTTGGGAAGGAATTTGCTGAATCAAAGAGAAGAAATATACATTTTTCATCCATTTTGTCTCGATATAAAATAAGAATATTTGCAACACTATACTCAAAAGAGCAGAACAAATCCATAAGCAGTGACAAGGCTGCAGTACACTTGCACCATGTTGCCAATGCATGAAGCCACCTGTGTCGTCAAATCCCAGGCCGGTTCCCCGCCTCCCCCTTCCCCCATCCAAAAGCTTTAGCAATGTGTCAGCAGAAAAAACGCCACGGCGTAAGGGATGACTGCCACGCCACGGCGTGTGACAGGCAGACACACAACTCCCCCCCCCCCCCCCCGTGCGCAGCAGAGACGGGGGGCAGCAGCGCGCCGTTGCGTGAAAATGGCGATTGCGAGCCGCAGAGGCCCGAGCGTGCAGGTGAGACGGCTGATGGAGTGTGAAGGGAAAATGGCGTCCTCCAGCACCAGGCGCTGCAGGAGGAGACCAGTTATCTGCACAGCAAACGCAGAGCCGCGCACCGGCGCACCTGGGCTCCGCTAACGCAGCGCCGCTGTTTAGACAAGATAAATAATTTCTCAGTCTTGACTGATGACAATTTCTCTCTTCTTCTTCCCCCGTCTTGTACATATTTTAGATCCCATCAGCCAGCCTTCTGTTCTGTCTCCATTTTGTAAACTAATTCCCTCTTGTGCATAAAACTCCCGCTTAGCTGACGCGATCAAAGAGTAAAATAATTCAGATCAAGATTGTGTTTACTTAGGGACAACTGAACAAACAGAGTGGATATCAGCATATATCAACACAATATTGCAGCCACAATGCTATCAAATTCAAAGCACCAGTTAACTTTTTTTAATTGTATTATATTTATACTGTATGTTTTATATAGTATATACAATGGCTTCAGAAAATTCAGACCCCTTCGGTTTTTACACACTTTAGATTTTGTAGATTTGTAGTGAAGGGAAGATCTGAATTTCAAATAGTTAAACAACTTAGAACATATCACCTTTTGTATCAGACCACCCAATTTTAAGGTGATCAAAGTATTGGAACATGGGACTGGTATTTCTTGTTGCCCAGATGTGTCCTGTTCTAGCCTTGGGTTTTGCCTGTGAAGACTGCATTTGTGTTAGAAAAGGTAAACCAATATGAAGACCAGAGAGCTGTCGTTTGGAGAAAAGCAAGCCATTTTGAAGTTTAGAAAAGAGGGGAAATTGATTGCACAAGCATGGGGGGTAACTTGGAATGTCGTGAAAAAGAATACTGAGCAACAGACATTGAGCAGGTTGACCAAGGAAAACAACAGCAGCTGATGACAGAAACATTGTGAGAGCTGTGAAGAAAAGCCCCAAAACATCAGTCAGTGACATCACAAACAATCTCCACCGGGAATGGGTGAAAGTATCTCAATCAATCATTCGACTTAGAGAGCAGCAATATAGAGGCTATACCACAAGATTCAAAACACTCTTCAGTGAGAATCAGAGGGCAAGATTACAAATGCAAAGAAGTACAGAGAGGAGCCACAAAAGTTGTGGAACAATTTTTTGTGGACTGATGGTGATGGAAAGGCCAAAGTCTGGAGAAAGAAGGGATCTGCTCATGATCCAAAACATACAAGCTCAACTGTGAAGCATGGTGGAGGAAGTGTCATGTCTTGGGCTTGCATGGCTGCTTCTGGTGTTGGCTCACTAATCTTTATTGATGGTCTGACTCATGATGGTAGCAGCAGGATGATTTCAGAAGTCTACAAAAACATTCTGCCAGCCAACGTACGGAGAAATGCGTCCAGTTAATTGCCAACACACTGCCAACACAAGAGAGAAAAAGTTTAGGTTTTAGACTGGCCAAGTCAATCACCAGACCTTAACCTTAAAGTAAATATTAACTTATTTACTTTCAAGTAGTTTTAAGTGAAATTCTGAACTGTGGGTTCATCTTTCTATCTCAACCCCAAATGTATTCAGTGTATTGCAAAAACAAATTAAATTAGCCTTGCTGTTCCAAGGTAGGGCTGTATTTTGCCAAACTGTTTCCAAAAGTGGTATATATGACAAAAGTGGTTTATATGACCAATTCATTCTACCAATAAACTTAAATTATAACATGCCATAGTATCTTTGTCATATGCTGTGGTAAAATGATAATCAACAGAAAATCTAGAAGAATAAACACCAAACACCCCTCACATACATATAATTAATGGTGAGGTTATCAGTACAGTGATCTACTAAGGTACAATGATAAACTGTACTTCACATTCTGATATTTAAATAAGCTGGTAATATTAAATCAGGCAATGTGAACCCATCAAGTAAGTAAACACACCAAATGGCACAGGTTTTAATTTCCTCTATGTGTTATATACAGTAGGATCCTGTAATATCATATAGCAGGATATAGATAATCAGCAAGATACCTGCTAGATTAAGCCAAATCACAAGGCAGCTTTTTAACCCCTTAAGGGTTTTTTTTGCATTCTTTCCTTTTTTCAGGGTGTAATTTTCAAGTGCAATTTCAGCTAATGACATTATATCTCCAATGGTGTATAGCTTGTTAGGCTTACATTAAATAATTTCTTCTTCTTTTTTTGCCTGCGTAACAAAGCTGTAGCATTTTCAATATGCACAATGAGACTGTTGCGCTTCAGCAAAAACAGTTCTTGAGATTTTATGCCAAAAAAGGTTGACATTTTACAACAAAAAATGTTTTGCGATGCCTATGTCTAAACAGAGGACATACTTTGGAGGAATTCCAAGGCATCTCTCGTCTGAGGGAATATTTCTGAGGAAGACAGTGAAAACACTGTTGACAACACCATAGAGGGAATTTTCAGTGACGTGATCCCATTTTATATCAATGTATCATCTAAAAACATTCTCAAAATATGTTATTATTATTCAGTATGCTTATGAATAAGGAACCAGCCTGCTTTTGAATAATAAATAGCATGTGAAATTATGGAATGTTTGACTTGTTGATGGGGGTTGGATATTTGACAAAAACTTCAATCAATGGACCTCAATGAATATATTAGTATGCAAGATGGTATTATTGTGATTATTGTACTTATTTTTTATGATCTTCTCGACTTGTTGCTGTCTGACAATAGCTGCAAGGAGAGGGAAGTTGGGACAGAGAGGCGGGGAGAAAAATATTGGATAGTTTAGGAAGCAAAATGCTTCATAAGACCCATAATATTTAGTCTCTTTTTTGGAAAACTCCTAGACATACACTACTGTGCAGATGTCTTAGGCACCCTAGGCTTTATTATATATACATATATATATATATATGTTTATTTTTTGTGTGTGTGTTAGTATAAAAGAACACATTTGAGATTTCCAAATATTCATTTTCCAAAATAATTAATTTTACAGAGATTTTTGTATTTAATTTAAAAAGTAGCATATTACTGTCAGCAATTGACTACTTTTTACATAAAAACTTGATCAAGGCTGTCTGAGATCAGAAGCAAGGAGCCAACCAAAGTCTGCAGAAGAACTGTGGCAAGTTCTCCAACATGCTTGGAACAACCTCCCTGCTGATTGTCTTATAGAACTGTAGGACAGCGTTGGCTATCTCAGAGAAGTGATGCAGTTTTAACGCCGAAGGGTGGTCACAAAAAATAAAATGTAATGTAAGATGTATAGTACGTTTATTTAGGACCTTTCATTGAATTATTTTGGAAAGAATCTTATCTGTATAGAATGTTATACAGGTGCCTAAGGTAATATTTTAGTATATTTATAATTCTTACTCTTGGAAAACAAATCCCAAAGGGTTACCAGGATTATGCCTGTAGTCAAAAGTGTTCAAGAATAGTAACCATTTTATATGTCATTTTCAAGCTTGTGTCAAGAAAAGGGGGCAATACTTAAGCACTGGATAGCCTATTTTAGGGAATTATAATTGGTCTATCTAGCAACTCAAGCATACATGTACATAGCTGTATAACTTCTACATATGTAATACATTTTTAAAGGTCTATTACCTCTGCACACCATTGTGTGTGTGTGTGTGTGTGTGTGTGCGTGTGCGTATGTGTGCTCCATAATATTAACAGAGTTAAAATTTCTGGTTTACTGCTGTTACATTTTTTATGAATATTTAAAGATTTACATCGATATTGGTGTTCAGTTCACTAAACACAATATATGTTCAAAAAGGAAACATTCCTTCCTTTCAGAGGTGATGTAACATCCGTGAGGCTTATCCATGTTTGGTTGTACAATGGTAAATTAAACAGAATAATGGACCACATTTTCAAATCATTTAAAATTCAGGTTTTAATGCACTCATACCTGTTATAAGTCCAGTATGGATAAGAATTGCCACATACAGACATCATCTCTAAGGCAGTTCTGAATTGTATTTGTCATAATATCATTTCTTCCATTATATTTAACCACCCCTTACCACCCACATACACACCCAGCCCCATCACTTAGACCTCCACCCAGCTCCCATTACTTTTCTATCAATTTGTATCAAACCAAAATAGTACTTTAAAAACATCTTGTGATTTCTTCTTTTGCAAAGATCTTGCAGACCACAATTACAGAAAGTCAGTGACAACAAACACTCGTTTCTGGAACAGGGGCAACAAAAGATTACTAGATCTGTTATCTCGCGGCATTTTCGTCATGGATTGTAACGCACCTGTGCCCATTTTGCAATGTCATGACTCACACTGTAATTTTGGGGCAGCGAATTGCAATTTTGCTGACCGCCTAGTCAGCTCAGACCAGGTCTAAGGCACAAGTCACAGCCTAGTGAATGGCAAGTTGCTAATTTGCGGGCTTCCCATCCAGTACCTGCACTTGTAAACAGAAGAATAACATTAAAATTGAAGTGTGCCGTGAGCTGTGTGCTCCTGGTCTCAGGAAAATACAAAGATTCAATAGCCACGCCCAGTGCACCCCCAATTATGGAAAATAGAGCCCAATATTCTGTAAAAATAGAGAAATCACCTCTTCGTTTTTTGATGTATCCAAAAAGTTACAGTGCAAAGAAACTCAAAGAAGAACTGAACTGAAAGAGCTTCTGTTCTTTATTATTATCCCCATGGGGAAATTTGGTTACAGCATAAAACCGTGACAGAACATACAGGCAACACAAAGGCAAAGATACAAAAAACTAAAACTCTGCAGAGAGCTGAGTTGAAAAGTGTACAAGTTCCCCAAAGGTCTCAGAGATCTCTGTTAATTAATTTGATTGCAGCTGGAATAAATGAGTGTTTGTATCGATGTTTGCTGCCATGAAACATGTAACCCAGGGACTACAGATGAAGATTAGCCTCCCTGGCTAACTGTGGTGCATTTACAGAAATATTATTAATGTCCTTGGTCCCTGTCAAATAAACTAATTAATTAAATGAAAAATAAATTAAACACCTCACAACAACACAGAATCAACTGCAAGACAAAAGTCTTCTCAATACTGTCGAGATTCCACACCTTGCTACTGTGTCACAAAACTAAAACTCAATCACAAAATCAAACTAAGTTACACTTTGGACTTTGTCTCAATTGCACCAGTTAACACAGACTCTCTAATGCAGGGATACTCAAATGTGGCCCTCAAAGTCAGTAGTACTGCTGTTTTTCTCTTCTGCCTCCAATAATGTCACTCATTGGCAAGAGATTAGCCTCACCTGGTGTGTGAGGTTTAAATCAGTGTCTGATTAGAGGTTAGGAATGAAAACCATGAGAACTACTGGCCCCCAGGGCCATATTTCAGTATCCCTGCTCTAAAGTGTAAAGACATAAGGCAGTGGTGGGCATACTTAATCCATTTAATTAAGATAAAGGCCTTGTTTGTGGGTTTCGGGGGTATACTGTACCAGTCTGGATGGCAAAGTGCACATGTTTGCATAATGCTAGCAAAGTGCTATAGTCCCTTCAGTGAAGACCAAATACATCTAAGCCGCACAAGCAGTGCCTAGCATCTGTCTGTGGCTGCCTTCACTTCAAACCTGGTTCCAGTTTTACACGCACAACTGATCGCAAATGTCTGTAACCTACATTTGACATACTGTCAATCTCTGGTTTCAAACCTCAACTTCAAAGCTGATTATTTTTCCCAGTCATCCTGTTATATGGACACAATTTACTTGGATATGTTAGAAGACGTTTGCATTGCTAGAAAGCTACACAATGAACTTCAATAAGAGCTCTTTTCTTCCTTACTTTCTTCCTCAGTGTACAGTACAACCTCACACTTGTACCCATCTGCCTAACTCTTCATGTAGACTACTTCTGATTTTTTTTTTTAAACCTAAAACCTAACAGCGACCCACGTGTGAAATGTGAAAAACTGAATAAAATCATTACAAGCACCTCCTGTCCTTCAGATAACTGCTTCGGTTGGATCAGAATACCAAGCTCTCTTCACAATTCCAATGTACCCTAGTAGCTCAAAAGCACTACTGTTACAGCTCAGCACAGACAAGGCACAAGAAGCATCTCATATCTCAAGGGACCTCCTCCAGATCTTACCCTTGAGCCACTCATTTGTGGTAATGCAACCACTCTCCTTCAGGAGTAGATGGCAACATGCTACCCTCTGATGCATCTCTTTTGGTCCCACTCCATTCCTGCACCTCACACCAAACACAAGGATTTTCACTCAGGAAAATTGGACACTTTGCCTAGCCTCAACTTCCACTTTATGTTCACAGGTAAAGCTTAGGGTGTTGTCCTTGAGTGAATCCTTGAATGACACGGGTTGACATTTAGGTCAATTTTCCACAGGCAACTGTCTCGGACAGTGTTTTATCAAAGCTATGGAGCCGTCACACTGAAACTACTGGCCCGTTCGCAAAACGCTAGGTTTCAATGCTGCAAAATTAGAACGTCTAAATTATAATTTACATTAAATTGTAACAACTAGTCATATACAATTTATTTTAATTGAACTTTTTCATTTAATTTTATTCCAGAATTTGAGCACACTGTTGAAATAAGACGTGATTGCCTAGTTTCTTGATTTGGAGCATGTTTTCCTTTATGTTTTGCTTTTGGTTTTGAAGCACAATCGTCCTTGTAGGCCAATGTAGGTGAGCCTACAAAATAATTACTCGTGCCAATCATCTCTACAATATTATTTATAGATCACCACAGAGCGAGGTGGAGTGAACATCTCCAGTGTCTTGTGCTACCAAACTGTCGCCATTCTGGAGGCTTAATCGCAATGAAGAAGGTATTTCCCAAAAGGCAGTTATACTGTCATGCCATTTCACAGTCAAAAAATATGTATCTTGGGTTTTGTCCCACTGGCCAAGCGGGCCACTAAAAACCAAAAATGACTGTCCTGGAGCTCTGAGAAAACGCTGCCGGGCCAGCGGGTAAGTGGCAATGTCAAATCCTGAGTGAATATATTTTTGTCAAAAATAATAAAAAAACGAATCAAAAACCCAAATGGGTTTCTTTCTAAACAGACAATCCATCAGACAGGTTTTGCCTTTGCTGTATGCATTTTTGTCCCTTCGGTATACAAATCTAAAGTCAAATTTATGGTCTATTATTTTCATAATAAAATCAAAGCAGTGTATTTGCATTCATTCAATTGGTTAAGTTTATACAATCATCATTTGTCTGGTGGCAGGTAGGTTTTTTGTATCATTTTTAACAAATACATTTACAAAAGTTGCGGAATTTGATTAAATAATATTATTTACATTTATATTTACTTTACTTTAGGTCACACATTCGACCTAAAGTCAATGCCATTGGCCATAGGTGCCATTTGCTGTCCCTGGTGTTGGTATTGGTGAATTATCAACCGTGACAATAAAATGGCACCTAAACATTCCTGCCCACTCTCTCTTCACAGAGTGCTTCTTGCTTTTGTCAAAGGCTAGCGTGCGAACATACAAAATGTGGCAACATTTTCCTGGAATTGTAAAAAAAAAATAGCCCAGGGGATGCAGGGAGCAGTAACGAAAGCTCTGCAAAAAAAAAAAATGAGGCTGGGTTATGACGGACACAGGCATGTTGTTCCCTGTGTGCCAGGAGCTAGCCCCTGACAAGATCAAGCTAAGTCCCTCATGTTATAAGGGTCTGTGTTTGCAATTCCAATGTTCGAGAAAAAAAGTTAATTTCAGACCCTGTGGTGCCACCAGCCTGCTTCTTTTCACGCTGCAGCCCACAGCCAAGCTTGCATAGAGCTGAGGAGGAGGACCATATCTCCCATGGGGCTTTGGCATGCATTTCGCAGGCGCCTGTCCTACCAGTGGGGGTCGCTGGAGAGCGCAGAAATGGGGGCACCTACCCGACTGGGCCCATACTATGGGTGATGCAACTGCCATGTAAGCATCGCCCTATGGGCCACAGTCAGCGCTGGCACAGTCCGGATTCAATCACGCGTCGTAAAGGAACAAGCCACTAAGAAGTCCCGTTTCTTCACAAATGTAGTATAAAAAGGCCTGTAATTTCTAAATGGATCACCTGATATGGATGGAAATATCCTCAAGTTAAAGACGACAGTCTGCCCTCTAACCTCTTATTGTTATTTCAAATCCAACGTACTGGAGTAGAGGGCCAAAATGACAAAAGCATCTGTCAATGTCCCAAAATGTTTCGCATTTAACTGTGTATGCATGACAGAAAAAGCGGCAAGTGCTTTGGTAATAATGATCATACTTTTCACTAAATACAGGTTTAATAATGAAGTATATCAATAGAGATCTTCTGTGTGTTTCCACTAAAGCGATGACCTGGGTAATTATTTTCTTAATATAAGCTGTCTTTCTGAACAGGACATATTCTTGTTAAACAATATTGTCAAAGGGGGTAATTAACTGACAAAGCATTTCGATGATTTTAAGTAGAACTTTCAAAAACACTTGACACTTCAGACTCTCTTGTAAGGCTATTCGATTTTAAAGTGCACCATGATTTATTTGGCCTGCAGTGAAAAGCTGTATATCACACATAAAATGGCATGAATGAAACAGGAGTTAACAAAAGTCCACCAATGAAATGAAAGAATGATATTTTATCACATTTTCTACTCTCATTGGATGCTATTAATTATATGTAATTGTCTTTATTTCAACACCCCATATTCTTATTTTTTTAACTGTTATATCCTCGATGGGAAGGATCTTAGAATAATGAGCAAGGTTATTTGTGGTTTGTACAAAAACAAATAAAATCTTTTTTAGTATAGTATTTTTGAGTATGTATATTATACATATTATAGGCTATAGGTAATTTTGAATCAAATAAATATTCAATTATTGATTAAAAATTACTATATTATATACAGGTATCTACACTCAATGAGCACTTTATTAGGTATTTATTAGACTGATTTTGTAGACTTATTAAGTCTTATGTTGCTGTAGCCTATCCACTTGGAGGTTTGACACGTTGTATGTTCAGAGTTGCTCTTCTGCATACCACTGTTATAATGCATGGTTATTTGCATTACCGTCACCTTCCTGTCAGCTTTGACCAGTCTGGCCCTTCTCCTCTGACCTCTCTCATTAACAAAGCATTTCTGGACGCAGAATTGCTGCTCACTGGATGTTTAGCAATCTCTGCAACCTCTAGAGATTGTTGTGCATGAAATCCCATGAGATCAGCAGTTTCTGAGATACTCAAACCACCCTGTCTGGCACCAACAACCATTCCATGGTCGAAGTCACTTTGATCACATTTCTTCCCGTTTCTTACACTTGGTCTAAAAAACAGCTAAAGCTCTTGACCACGACTGCATGCTTTTATGCATTTAGTTGCTGCCACATGATTGGCTGATTAAACATTAGCATTAACAAGCTAGTGTACAGGTCTACCTAATAAAGTGATCACTGAGTGTATAGCTTATAATAGAAATTCATGGTAGCTAACTATGGAGTTTAGTAAAATGTGTGTTTGGTGTAATATTATTAAAGAATAATGTCAATGCTGTTTATCTAGTATTTAAACGAGTAACATGGTGGTTAGGGGGCGGCCTGTAGCGTAATGGTTAAGGTAAATGACTGGGACACGCAAAGTCGGTGGTTCTTGGTTGAATGTGATACTTGCCAGTTGTCTTTAGGCAACAATAAAATAGTTGTGCATAATTTTATTATTCCATCCATCCATCTATTATCTTAACCTGCATATCCTGAACAGGGTTGCAGGGGGGCTGGAGCCTATCCCAGCATACATTTGGCGAAAGGCAGGAATACACCCTGGACAGGTCGCCAGTCCATCGCAGGGGACACACACCATTTAGACTCTCCAATCATTCTAACCTGCATGTCTTTGGACTGTGGGAGGAAACCGGAGTACCCGGAGGAAACCCAGGCGAACACGGGAAGCACATGCAAACTCCGCACAGAGAGGCCCCGGGACCGGGATTCGAACCCAGGACCTCCTTGCTGGGAGGCAGCAAAGCTACCCACTGCACCATCCGTGCCGTCCTCATTTTATTGAATGTCATTTTTTTCAGTCATTTTTTTCTAAGCCTAAATTTCCCATTATAAAAGTTCACCCAAACTGTCTGGGCATGGTAATGAGAACTGTGATTGACAGACCGTGCCCCCACTTTCCACACATTGTTGTTTGTTACCATAGCTACCTCCATGATACGTGCTCATCACAAGCAAGCTAGCTAACTTAGTATGTCAACTATCGATAGCTAAGGTAAGGACACTGACTTATCCAATAATAATTTTTGCTGGCTTGCTAGCCAAGTTAAGATAAAAGTACAACTATGATATCCTTATGAAAACAAACTAGCTAGCTAACATTATCGTTAACTTCACCTTATGAAAGCAAACTAGCTCAATGAATATAACCAGAAATAGTCTAATAGTCCTTAAAAGCCAGTCAAATTTCAGTTAACCTAACATGAGTCATATATTTGCATTGTATTGCCTGTAGGCCGGTGGCACAAACTATGGTCACAAGTTACAGGGGAGGGATAAGGGGAATAGTAATGCACCTGTGATGCACACAAGGAGAACATTCTCAACCGGCTGAAAAAGGACGATACATTTAATGCGCTTACTCTTCTCCAAAACTAAAGACCGGACATATTTAATACTTTTATCGTGTTTCTGCAATGCCCTCTTGTGCAATTGCATATGAAAACATAGAAAGTGTGACCAACCACCATGTTACACCTTTAAAAGATGTCAGGACAGCACATTAGTCATTAGCTGGCGAGTTTATTTAGGCATTTTCCGTTATAGTGTCCAGAAGGCATCAGAACCCATTGGTCTTCTATAACATACTAATAAACAAAGAAACAAGAAGTTATCAACTTTTACATTTTTTCTTTTCAGTAGCATTTACACAGAATGCTGGGATACACTATTTTATTCACTGGTTTTTCAGTGAATTGTGAGTTGTTTTCAACACAATAGAGACTAAATTGGGTGTGTGTTCATTTTATAGAACTAGTGTACCACTTGAGCATTTAAAATTTAACATCAGTTAAGGTGTTTCATGTCAACTCAATGTAAATGTCTGCAACTCTACAGTCTTGTAATGTATAGCTGGACATTAAAATATATGTGCCATCACATACACTGTTATAATGACATTAACATAATAATGTTGCATCTTTGGGACAATATTACCACGCCCATTGCAAAGTATTATTACAATTAACTGAAATTAAAAGAGAAAAATTATTGTGAAAATCTCTAAAACAAGAAGGATAGACAATAGACATTTCCATTTGCAGGGTTCTGTAAATGGAAAGAAAATATTAATTACAGTAAACAGTGCTGCTGATGAACATCAAATTAATTCTAGATGCAAAAAGGTTTCACAATAAAAAAAAATAATAAACCACGGCCATGGTGAGATTCAAAGGCCAAAGTGATAAAATGATAACCATTAAAGGCCATTTGCATACACAATGTTGTGGAAATTTACATTCCACTCCGTACACTATGAAATCTGCAGAACCATCAGTGAGGTTTTAATGACGCCTGCAAGAAATATTCATTATGTTTCTGTACGATCAAACTGCATAATGGAGGTCATTTTCTTAAGTTAACTTAAAGAGGAAGAGGGGGGCAGCTTTTCAGTGCGACTAAAAAAAAAAAAAACCTGTAGGCTGAAATGCATATAAAAGAATATACTGACCCAATCTGCACATTGCTGACAACAAACTGTATTAGTTAAATCTAATTTATATGTAAATTAGATATTTTATACCTTGAGTAAACAGCTTACATCACTAGTCTGTTTTAATGTACTTTTTATATTGCATCACAGCTACCAATAATTTTCCACACTGATTTTTTTCCTGCAAAGACATTGGTAGCTATGCTCAAAATAGCACTTTGAACAACAACCCTGTAATGTGACACCACTATGTAAATACAGTTAAATGCAACTGTTTATTTCAGTTAAAATCTGTAAATTACTGTGTTTGCAATAAAATGAAAATGTTCTTTCTACTTAAATGTGAGGTCATAAAGGGCATAGGTGTCTAAGGATATTGAAATGCTTGTCATGAAAGTGATGGTAGTTTCACTTTACCTCCTGTGAAACAGTTATCTGTTCAGCAGGCCTGATATTCTTTATAATCATGGCTCACATGGAAACCACTGCAACTTTAAGTCCTATCATTTTTTTACATCAAGAAACAATTACAGAGTAATCTCCACAACAGTGACTTGAGAAATCAGATAATCAATTCATTTCAAGGACGTTAACTGCTGGAAGGTTCATATCCCTTACAATGCACTGTATTTCAATAATGCAAAGGTTGGGACAAAACAGAAACGGGGGTGGAAGAAAGGGGTAAATCAGATTTAAGGTGAAAATATCGAAATTTGGATCTAAACATTTTAGATTTTATGTTCCCTAATTATTTTGCATATATCACATTTCTTTTGTTTGAAAAGTGTGACAGTTACTTAAAATACTGTAGCTGCTTTGAAAATATGTTCAGGAATTCAACAATATGCCATACTCACTATCCCACAGTGTGAATATTGACTGTTAACGAACGTCTCTGTACATTGCTTACAGTATTGTATGCTATTTTTACACAAAAATAGATTTGAGAGCTCTCCATTGAAAACCTCCATCCATTTGTTCAATTGCAATAGCTAGTTGTCCGCTAGCATAGATATCAGTTAGCATAGCAGTTTCATCTCCCCATTCACAGAAGCTAGTTAGCAATGTGCAGAGGTCCATGTAGGAAAGATGGCTGTCAGTTCCGTATACAGTACAAATCAACAGCTCAGTTTGTTCAGATTGCTCAATTTGCATTAAATTTGCATATTTATTTTAATGAATCTAACATGGCTATAATCAGCAGCTAATTTCTCCAGTAGTTAGGATCACATTTTGTAATGCTACTATAACAAATCTTAGTACTTCAGACTTTTCACATTTTGTATCTCAGCAATTTCAATGTATGTTTACATATAATGAGTACATCTTTGCAAGACAGAATGCAATAAGAAAATACAATTAATAATAGAATTATAATAATAGTATTATAATATAGAATAATATTTTTTGAAAGCAATTTTTTTCCGTAAAGCTTTGCCCTAAAATACATTCATAATAATTATATCATTAATCATGAAACCATAAATTTATGAAATTGTTTGGATAAATATTTGACATGGTAAGCTATTGATTATCACGCAATAAAATAAAATATACCCCACAGTAGCACATTTTTCGCAAAAAGGGGGTGATGCATTAGTCTATAGTGTTAGATATTTTCATAAAAAAGTATGACATTTAAGTGGCTCACTGACTGTAGTAATTAGTGTATAAAAGAATATACTTGAAATGATACACGTCTAGCCTAAAGTGCCCTGGAGTTATTTTCAACAGCTGCATCACTTCCATATAAAAAACATAATCAACCAAGTTATATTTGCCAAACATATCCTTAATTTTTTCAGGTTCTTGGCGCCATCCATGAACGAATAAATGAACAATTTCTGTTCAAATTTCGGCAACACAAGCATGGGCCCGGGGCCAACATGCTTACGTTACACTTCGGGCCCTGCGGATCGATGTGTCCAAGCAGCAGAACAGCTGAGCAGAGTTGGCCGAGAGGAGCACTGGTGTCAGGAGAAAGAGCAGACTGCTGCACGGCTCCTCTGAGTGCCTCACACTATTTTCAGGAGTGGGGCTTTGTCCCGGTGCTTGGGTAACCGGCTCTCCCGGCACGGCCCAGCACCTGAAAACCAGTGGTGGACGGCCTGCCGAAACCGCATGAGCACCGGGGTGAAAAATGGCTTTCCTCCCTTCAGTCTTCACCGGGCTCCCGTCGGCCTCGAAGTGGTTAAAAACATTTAGCCACGGTGTTGCTTTGCTGAAACAGCAACAGGGCATTAATTTGACATTAGCGCAGTAACATCAATTCCCCTCCGTTTCCAACTTGGGTAATGCATTTACTGGAAAGAGATTAATATCAATTCCATAAATCATTCAGCAGAATATCCGGACCCAGAGACATTGGGGTAATGTCATATATGTTAGCCGATCTCAGTCTGGGAGCCCAGTGCCCATTAATCAACGTCTGGGGCCCTCGGAGCATGTCATCTGGGAAAATGGGGAAACTTTAAAAAAGAAACCACCTGATTATTTATTTATATTACTGCTCTAAACATATGTTTATTCCCTTTATATGTTTATACTTCCCTGCTTTACTGCATCCCTCCCTGGACTGATTACACGTTGTAGCCCTCTTATTCCTGGCTGCCCATGCCAGCCTCTAAAACATGTTTCCTGTGTTAGCTCCTCCTGCCATCACTATGTCTCATATAGCCATATAAATGCCCCATGTGATTTATATGCAATTAAAATACTTGCCTACATACAGTATCCTACACAGGCCTATTTTATAATTGCTCCAAGCCTGAATATGCCATTTTTGCACAGTCTAAGCCGCTATGATTTGTAAACATCTTGTCAGCTTTTGGTAGATAAAATATGTGAATGAAAAATTAAGCGGTTATGTAATATATTCCTTACTGCATTTCACATGCCATAAGCTCATGTTCAAAAAGGCATCCAATGTTGTAGGGAAGGGCTAAAAGCAAAAAAAAAAAAAAAAAAAACTGAGAAAAACTGGAAGAAATGTTATACGTCTAAGAAGAACAAATTTTAACCACGCTATAACACAGCTAAAAAAAAAGAAGTCTAAGTATATCATGTGTTCCTTTCTCATTAACACTTGGACATTTAGCTGTCGTCTAAGCAGGAAAATAAATTCTTCACAAAACAATCCATTGGGTCTGCACCAATTAGCCTAATATATTAATCAGGTTAATTAAGGCTACAAAGTCTTGATTGCCATTTCTATGAGTTACATACATAATTGCTTATTTTACCATATTATTTCATCAAACCAGTCATAATTAAAGGGAAATTCTACAGCAAAATGGCATTAGGCTAATTGATCAGATCTAGGCATAACTGATGAATTCTCTCTTAGTGGCTGACCACTCTATGCACAGTAACAGCGGCAATGTCTGGAGTGAATTTGACATACACCTCTAATGACATACACCACTACCCCATTTTTTAAAGAACTACAAAGGGCAGGTAATTATAAGTATACCTCCCCCCAACCTTGCATACTAGGAGAAGGGGTGTTTTTCTCACCTTCATCTTGCAGTAGCCGGCAAAATGAATTCCGACATTAAACTCTTGTCATTTTCCGCACTACAGAGAAGTGACATTTTCCTTTCAGTAGATGTTTATTTAGCTCTCCTTTAGCTATGCTTCCTTAAGTCCACATACAGTATATATATTACAGTTATTTATAAAACCAAAAACAATATATAAAATAGGCTGCCTATACCAACACTGATTATTTTGTAAAATACATACAACAAACAGCTTTTATTACTTCTAAGTAAGCATACATACAGATGACCAGATGTAATATTAAATTGTTGTTAAACAGAGTATTTAGGATTAAACTAATTTTAATTGCTTTTATAGCCTCCATTAGAAATGTTATTACCCCCTTCTACCTCATAGTTTCCCCACATCTTGTGCAAAGAGACTATCCAATTAATAAATCCAATTTGTTTCTTGAGACAAAAACTTCAATATTCTCTTAAAACAAACTTTTTTATTTTCTAGAGCTAACAGTTTCGGTAATGAGTTCCAGCTTGCTATTGCTTGGAAAATTACCATTCGCTGCATTGAATTTGTTCTGCATCTAGGTAGAAGAGGAAAGGACGATTGCCACTAATTATGTCTGTCTGAGCTGAAGGACAAATTCTTATAGAGTATTTCTGGGCTTTTTTTATGAAGATGTTTCTCAAAAGGAAAGTAATTAATAAATGAATCGGTTGTCAACCAAGACAGATTATTATGCATTGTAACTATATTTGTCCTGTATTGACAACAAAGTGGCACTTTATTTTGTGCTTCCTGAAATGTATTACTCTTGCTTCCTGCACACCGAACCAAATAACAGAGCAGTAATCTGAATGTGATTCCAAAACCTGTATTACCCGCCTAGTTGAATTTATTGACATAAACTTTGAACATATGTTTATTACTGCAAGGCTTCTTTCCAGTTTTGATAGAGTTCTGTCTATTTGTGCCTCCCATGAAAAATCATCCCAAGTTACTGTGTTCATTTGACATGTCAATGGCTATACAATACTATTATACTATACTCCTTAACTTAAAGATGAATAGGTAATTTCGGACTTCCAATGGTCAAGAGAGGAATTGCAGCAACAAACATGCTCAAACCAAAACACTGTTTAACCCACCCCTTCTCAGCGAATGCGCTGATGTTGAAACGCCATTGGCTGTGGCAATTCGAACCAATTTTAAACCAATGAGCTTGAATTATTGTACAGCTATACAATGTTTTGGTACAGAGTGCCGGCCCGTCAACTGCATATTTTGAAACCCGAATTTAAGGACTATGAACACAGGCAGAGGGTGAGTCAACATGTCAGTGAGCGTTTTTCAACGTTAGTCAGGGATTTACAATGGTCTTGTAACAATGTTTTAACACAAAAATCTCACCTATTGTACCTTTGAGTATAAAAGTAAATTGAACTGGACAACATAAACCTAGACTTTATTTATTTAGCGGTTCGTTTTCTAGCAAACTAATAAAAGAGGACTAAATAAAATTATGTATTGTAATGTGCCAAATGATATACTGCATAGCCAGGACAGTTCAGGATACAGAACAGTCCTGTGAAGCTATCAGGGTAAGTGTCTTTCTGCGGACATGAGAGCAGAAATATGGGATGTACAATAGCATATCCCTGCCATTTTTATTAGTATTATCCAATGTTTTTCATCTTAAGATTACCCAGCTCATGCCAAATGCAAAATGAATGAAAAGCTGAACTTGTTGTCTGTTGAAGACCCTGAACCTTTCCCTCAGAGTAGATAACAATGCTGTGAAGGTTCCACTGTCTCTCCAGCCCACTTAACCTTGTTCCAGCTGAAAAAAATAAACTTTTTCATTACTGCTGTGTTCACTCGGTCTAAAAGTGCCAAACAAAGGCCATTTACAAAGCATTTGTCAAAACATTAACTCTTTTTAATTACAGTTTTCAACAAGGGAAACTGACAAGGTAACAGAAATAAAGCATTTCAATTTTAATAGTAGATAATTAGCCATTAAAAACCACATTTCGCTCTGCCTCAGTTTCTGTCAGGAGAAATATTGTTATTTTCTCACTAACTGACAACAAGGCCAAACATGCTATCTTTTTAAACATTGCCTGATTTTCTTTTATTAATCATAGTCACACAGCCATGAGACACTGGGGATAAACCAAAATGATCCCCCTACAACGGTATGAGCATAAGTATCAGTATTCCCTTAGTTTCGGCTAAAGATAATGCATGCATTAAATCTGATTATGAGTTTATAAATGACCTGTGTGACAAAAGGTGAATGCTTAAATGGATATCAACAGGACCCTGAACTACACAAGAACATTCAAAACGCCATGAATTGCATCCTATTGCATTCATGAAAATTGCAACACACAAAAGAACAAACTGGCATCAGTTTAATAATCAGTGGTAATCGGAAAACTGTTTCATCACCGTATATAATACAGGGGAAGTAATAGATATTAGTGTAAGCTCACTGAGCACTTTATTAGGAGCACCTGTACACCTACTTATTCACGTGATTACCTCTTCAGCCGATCATGTGGCACCAGTGCAATGCATAAAATCATGCAAATATGGGACAGGCAGTTCAGTTAATGTTCACATCAACTGTCAGAATCTGGAAAAAATTTTATCTCAGTGAGTTCATCCATAGCATAATTGTTGGTGCTAGATGGGCTGGTTTGAGTATTTCCATAACTGTTGATCTCCTGGTATTTTCATGCACAAAAGTCTCTTTGTTGATGAGAGAGGTCAACAGAGAAAGTCCAAACAAGTTGAAACTGACAGGAATGTGACAGTAACACAAATAACCACGCATTACCATGAGGGCGGCCTGTAGTGTAGTGGTTAAGGTAGATGACTGGGACACGCAAGGTCCGTGGTTCGATCCTCGGTTAACCACAATGAGATCCGCACAGCCGTTGGGCCCTTGAGCAAGGCCCTTATCCTGCATTGCTCCAGGGGATGATTGTCTTCTACTTAGTCTAATCACCTGTACGTCACTCTGGATAAGAGCATCTGCTAAATGCCAATAATGTAATGTAATGTAATTACAACGTGAACATACATTGAGGCCTCGTATTTAACATACATACTTGTGAGGGTAAATGCAACTTTATAATGTAAGAGGCAATGTTTTGTTTGGGTACAGTCACACTGTATGTGGCACAGGTTACAAAAAAGTATCATTTGTAAGGAGAATATATTATTAAACTAATTGTTAAAGTAAAGTATTGTTACCAAGTACTACCAACATGCTCGCAACAATTTTCCAGGCTTTTGATTATGAAATATCACGGCTTGCAATCAAAATGGCCCCCTGCTACAAAAGCATTTGCTGCTCCCCATCTAATTCATTGTGTTTTTAAAAGACCTCTACATTGCATTGATTCAACTCTACTTTTGGACTTCATGGCGATGTGACAAGAATGACAAAAAGTACCGGAAGAATGTCCACCGCTTTTTTCCACTCACCACTCTCGAAGCACGCGTCAAAGATGAGGTGACCCTTTCGAGAAGCTCCTGTGTAGCCTGGTGGGGTGACGAGCAGCTTGTTGATGTTGCCAACTAACGCATCTTCACCTCCAGCTTCACTGCCTAGGACAGAAATAGCCGCTTGTTGTGCCACTCGGAATAGATTGATGTTCACATCTACTTCGGTCATCTGAGGCTCTGAACTATCGTTCTTGTAGGCGATTTCTTCACTTGTACATTCACATTCACTCTGTGAATCGAATTTATTAAAATGTCCTAAGGTAGCATAAGGGGTGCCATGTCCGATTAAACCAAGCAAGCAAAGAACCTTGGCTATACCAAAGATTCTTAGTTATTTCAATGCTGTTGTTTGATACTTCTCTTTTGGTATACTTTGGTCCAGATTGTAACTGTAACAACTGGTTACTCGCACAGAACTCTCACACAGATGTTGTTCTTATCCATTGCTTTTAATACATCAGGTTCCATTTAATGAATATGGTCAACAATGTTCTACAGGAAAACGGTACAATTTACTGAGAAATTATGAGGCTATGCAGGTGAAGTAACATGGCCCCCTACCACAGTCTGATGTTCATACTTACTTACTTTAACCCATCATGTAGGTTTTAAAAATGTTTTTCATTTTGCACTAGTTGTAGTTGTGCTTTTACTATAATGCAAAATACTGTGTTGCATTTTTCCAATGTCCATTTAATCTTGAGATTTTTTTTTGCATTCCAGATTTTATCATAAATATTATACTGAAAGACATATTTGGCTAAAAAATGATAGCTCTGGCCCATACTTAAAAAACAAAAACAAACTTCACAGACAAACCATATTGGAAACTGCTGACAGGCTATATGTTATTTGGGCACTGAAGTCAATAGTAGATTTACAAATAAAATCTACGGTTTATTACCAGAATGTCCAGTCTTCAAATTATTTGTACAGATCCAGTTTGTGGTACACTACATTCTGAATAACATTGAAAATTAGTTTGGAATGGTCTCCCTGTTCGATAGATATCTTCTGCACCCCCTGGTCCGATAGAAGTAGCAAGCACAAACCTAACCCAACAACAACAACAACAACAACAACAATAATAATAATAATTTAAGACATGCAATGTTCTCCATTGGGTTTTGCATTTTTCAAAAGGAAACATTTACTGCTGCTTCTTTATCATTTTGAAAACAACTGCAATTCATCTTTCCTGCCACAGAGTCAGGCAAGGGGACATTCCTGCCACAGAATATCTTGGCATGCATTTCAGAATGTTAAACCACAGCCAGGGATGTCCTCAAAGTACACTATAAAGCCTGACGAGGACAATTCCCAGGGTCCTTGTACCAGACCTCTACTTTACAGGGGTCATAGGAGGAGGTCTACAGAAAGAGGCACTTAAAAGATGCATCTGATGTGGCAGAAAGATTTTAGGTATGAAAGGACAAGGATGGATTACACTTCTTCGCTACTTTTCTAAGCATTTACGAGACTGATTCAGCTTTATGTAACATTAAAGATGTGTTTTAAAAAAAAGAAACAATCTTAATAATTAGAATACTGTTATACACGTATCTAAACGCTTGCATATTTAAAAATACAATATTCTTCGATTGCAGAGCCATCATCACCACGATAAAACAACTTAACGGTTTTACTTCGCAGTGCTGCAGCTTGTTTAATGTGGTCCTGCAGTGTTTTTTTATTTATGGGTTGCCAAGACACCAACAGTAGAGGTACAGTACGAATAACTTTGCCAGCCTTCTAGTTTAGTTCTAAGTTAGACTCGATGAGTTTAAAATCAAACAACCATGTACACAACATGTAAATACAACCATAGCTAGCTATGTTTATTGTTAGCTAGCAAACAAGATTTATGCGATGGCGGAGAATGGTATAAAGAGGTAGCTACACCAAGGCAGATAAAGTTATCTAAATCCGTTGAAAGCAAGACGGATATATTAAATAACAGGAAATATGTACTATATGCACCTGTAGCTAACGTTACAAAAAATTTATTCTTAGCTTGTTCGCTAGCTGTCCAGCACTGTGTAGCAGCTAGCTAGCGTCGTTTCATGTCATGGCTCAGTCAATAAGCCATTCAAATATAATTGGCATGCATTCACAAATGAATGTGCTGCCTGTGGTTTGGGGGCTAACAGATAGCTTCCAAGCAAACTTGCTTAGCAACAAGGTTTTCAAAATGTTGGCAAACTAGCCAGCAAAATTATACAAGCCGTGTTAGTCTGAGGGAATTAGCTAGCTCGCTATTCTATTACATGAGCTGAAATGAACGTGCATTAACCATTTAAGTTTGTTGACTCCATAGGCTCGTTAAGATTCAGCCCGACAATATAGCCGTACATATATGCTTAAATGCGTGTAAAATTGTTCCGAAATATCAGAATCATAGCATTTTACTGTATTTACACACCAGTTTCGTGGTCTCTGATGTTCTCCTCCATCTTTCTTTCCATCTTGGTCACAACACAAGCACGCGACGCTAGCAGCATGTTGCCACGGTAACGCAACGTGACGGAGGGGACAGTGCGTGGCCATGTGACTTATTGCAAACCGTACCGTAGCAGGTGCATGGGACGATGGAACATTAAATATTGTAAAAACAAGGCATTTAAATGAATAGTTAGTTACAAATGCCAGTAATAGATTCATATCATATGAATATTTAAAAATGTAATCAAATTAAAATATGATACACATTACACAGAATGTGCACTCCCTGCTAACAGCATTAGGTCAGTTTATTTGAAAAATGCACCAACTGCATGTCGCTATTCCTCATTCATCTTTTATTTATCCATGCACATGCAAGGGCCCTTTGACATGCTGGGTCAAGTGTGCACGGCCAAGTCCTAACAAACTGGCAGATGCAGGCTCGCATATACACCAAAGTTAAATAAGGCTGTGGAATGTATTTTCTTACATAATATTAGCTACACTTTCTGCCAAGACAGTGTTTGTGTGCAATGAAAGATATTTACATATTTTCTGACAGCATGCCAGGTTTACAGTGGCTGATAAAGGGGAATTTGGTCTAAAGCAAGAAAATACTAAAGAAACCACAATAAAAAATAAAATAAAAAAAATAAAAAATAAATGTTGTATGACTGTAAGACCATATAACTTAAGCCATAAGATGTGTGGGATATTATAGTATTGCCAGAGGTGGTAAAGCTGGAGATTCAGAGTAGGAGTATAGATGAGGAGGGTCTTTGTCATGGACATCTTGTTCGCGGTACGCCTGGTATGTGTAGTAATAATGTAGTAAGAATAAAATGTAAAATGTAGAATAAGAGTGCACCGTAGATGTGGTAAGAATGTATAACTGACCATGTTTGGAAAGCTTTATTTTGCACCAAGCTCAGTACTGTTTGTTTGGAAAGATGGATGATAACAAGGATATCAGAAGCCAGATATGGAGAATGTGGCAAAACACCTTGAAAGTATTATCAAGATTGTTTATGAAGATAGTTTTTATATCTATAACCACTGGAAACACACATGCACACACACACACACACACACGCACACACACATTTTCGTCTTCCGATATTAATACCAAAGACTCCCCTTGTCTCTCCTCTAGCATGAAGGGTAACATGTTCTTTCAGAAAGGACAATAACTTGGGAAGATGCAGCGGTCGGCATTAACTCCTCCTTACATGTACATCTCATTATGAACTTGTTGTCACAATAGAACATGTCTTAAGTATGCACTGATGTCTTCAAGATGTCATCAAGCATAATCAAGTCTGGTCACTGGTTAATTTGCCATTATTATTGAACCAAGGCGCCTGACTGGTTCCTTAAAAGTGTAGAGCATGTAACTTGGGTGGTAGTGACAACTGCATGTTCTGTGGCCTTTTGCTGTTCATTTTCAGGTTTCAAGCTTTGCTGGAACAGCAGTCAGGAGCAGATGAATGAGGCTAGGTGGGGGGTCCTCTTTAATAAGATTGGCCTGTTGTTTTCCCTTGATCATAATTGATAGCAAGCTTCAGGTTGCTGGACAGCTAGAGCTGCATCATGATTATTTTGAAAATGATGAGGAATCGTGATATCCAATACTTTCTGAAAATTGAAGAGTTGCCCTTGCTGGTATATTATGGCAATATTTTGGCCAAATTGGCTATGTGCTACTGCTATTCCAGCTTTGTTCTTGAGAAGTAATGTGATAAGATGTTAGTGGACATTTACCCAAGCCTCAAACTCCTTTGACAATATCCTTTAAAAAGGAATCTGTACATCTGTGCAATGCCAATCTCTTGTCACCCACCCTACAGAATGAAAAAACAATTTAATGAACACATCAATCACAGAAAAGAAGAGAAAAATACAGTCCACTTCTTGATCCTCAATTTTTAATTGCCTCCCATGAGATACTATTATTTCCCCAGAAAACAAGTTTTACCTAAACATAATTCCCATCATACAGTCTGTACAACAACATATGTGACAGAAATGGAATGAAACAGACAATATTTATGCAATAATTCCTAATAGATTTTGAAAAAAAAAACAAAAAAAACATTGTTTACATATCCAGATTTTACATTGCTATTTATATTTTAAAGCAGGAAACCTTTTAAAAAACTGTTCAGTCACGGCCAAAATGTTTCAAAGCACATTCTTTGATTGCAGACTTAGTTGAAAGGAAAATATAGGTTTTCCAAGGGCAGTATTTAAGCTAAAATAATTCAATACCTCAAATCTGATTTCCGAGAACTTCATTCGGTTTACATTCAGTACAAAGGAAACCATTTCTTAAGAAGTATGCATATGTAATGTGCGTTTTATGTATCTGTGCACGGGGAAAGCCTTTCTCTTGTGACTAAGGGCCTTCATATATAGACTACCATAAATGAATGGGAGGTCATGCAGTGAAAAGACAGAACACTGGGGACCAGTAAAGAGGAGACTGCATGAGGAAAGACACAGAGAGTCACTATGGCGACAGCAATCAGGAGACTTCTGGGATTAAGAGGGCAAAAGTGTGTGAGTGTGTGTGTGTGTGTGTGTGTGTGTGTGTGTGTGTGTGTGTGTTTTGTGGTGGTGGTGGGGGGGCAGCTGACAAAGAGAACACACTGCAGTCTCATGATTCTACTGACAGTCCATCCCTGTGTATGGAAGACCAGTCTCATGTCATAGGAATCATAGCACCACAATTAGATTTTGGCAATTGTAAATATGTAAAGGGCTAATGTGTATGCTTTAAATTGATCCAGACAGTTTTTATGTGCCATGGAGGATATTTGTGATATTTTGAGAAGTTTCTGACAACCTGCTGTCTACCTGCTGGCTTTACAGTGGCATGTATAGACATTTGTATGATTGTGCTCTCATAAAGTCATAAAATACACTTCAAGTTACTCCAAATGTATTGTGACATTATATTTCCAGAGGTAGTACACATGAACAGAATACATAGAGTGTTTATTCAAAATTATAAAAAATAAATATCAGTTTTAAAATTGCTACTGTATATCGCTTCTTAAATGCAGTGGTCTCAGGCTGCATCAGAGGAAATATTTACAAACAATAATGATTTCATTTTTTAAAGAATAATCGGGTGATATATAAAAGCATGAACTCAGGAGGCATAACAAGTTGTGTTGGGGTTATCTGAAGTGTATTTTCTTGCTTTAGACCACAAACTCCAGAATGTTCTGTATAGCTGGTAGGTTATCAGAAATGCTTTTAGAAAAAGAATGAAAGTATAATTCATCACACATGGTCAATTAGAAAAATACACACACAAAAGATGAAATAATATTTTTAAAATCCAGAAAGTTATGTATCCCTTTAAGCAGTTTTATTTTCATTTGTGGCAGATACCAGTGAACATACAGAAGTACAGTTTGTCAAACACACACACACACACACACACACACACACACAAGCGCAGCACCAACAGTGTGACGATTGCTGTGGCTTCGATCTCCTCCCTCCTGGCTGTGGTCCACTCCAGCAGATGGTTCGGTGTCAATAGGCTGCTATTAACTAGCCACTTTCCCCCCTGGGGTGAGAGGCAAGGCATATACAGTACTGTACATCGCATCAAAGAAGGATCCCATTCTGGCTTGGTTGGGGTAATCGCACCTTTTTTATTTATATATAATTTTTGCATGAAGAATTTACAGCCAGGATTTTCAGTATCTTTGATGACCTTCATGATACAGTGTAGGTCCTGAAATTTCAAACTATACTTCTCTGAGCAGATTCTGTAGAGGCCACTTATGGGAAATAAGGTGTCCCAATGTTTGGATGAGTTTTCATTTCCAATTTATTTTGAAACTGTTCAATATATTAATAAACTATGATTTACTGAGCCGTGTACAGCCTACACACAAGGCTGGTTAAAACTGTGTCCTAGAGCAGTTGAAACTCTTCATAGAACACTAAATGAGTGAAAATTTCAGTGAAAACATCACAGATTACAACCAACTGCTACTACTTAACTCAAGGTCCTAAGGGCTACAGTGTCTGCAGGTATTTTCGTAGTTCATCAGTGAGTGTGAGTGTGTATGCAGGCTTTTTTTTTCCAACTAATGAATGCTGCCTTAATTGGTTCAAATTACTTGTCATATGCATTTGCACAGCCATATGCATTTAACTGCATTAAAGCACAGAATATAAGCAACAGTTGTCTTTTAGACAACACAAATAACACATTTCACTTGCATTTGGCCTTGCTCAAGGGCCCAACAGCTGCACTGAACTTATTGTGGCTTGGGCTTGACTGGTCCCAGTCAAGCACTTTAGCCACTAGGCTATAGGCTGCCAATTCACAGCAAAATAGTTCCAATGGTAATTGTAAATTTAATCAATCTCCAATTATGTGGTAGCAACTAAATACATAAAACGTGACGTGGTCAAGAGGTGTTTTTCAGACCAAATGTCGGAATCGGGAAGAAATGAGACTGAAGTGACTTTGACCATGGAATGATTGTTGGTGCCAGACAGGGTGGATTGAGTTTCTCAGAAACTGCTGATCTCCTGGGCTTTTCACACATCCAGTGAGCAGCAGTTCCGCAGGCAGAAACGCATTGTTAATGAGAGAGGTCTTAGGAGAAGGCCCAGACTGGTTGAAGCTGACAGGAAATTGACAGTAATGCAATTAACCATGCATTACAACAGTGGTATGCAGAAGAGCATCTCTAAACACACAACACGTCAAAACTCTTAAGTGGATAGGCCACAGCAGTATCTAAGTAAAATAAATACCTAATAAAGTTCTCACTGAGTGTAGTTCTCCCCAACATGCATAAAGAAACAATTTGAAATATAAGCTTTATCAGCCTAGTGCTTACACAGTAATAGTAACAGTGTAGCAAAGGTTTTTGTGGTTTTGTAGTAGCTTTGATCCCATTTGGGCTCAAATAAACTGAACATTTATTTGAGTCCAACATTTTCAATGTTAAGTCAACAAGAGTTACTGTATCTAGCTAGAAACACATACAGTATATAATGTAGGACATTTTACAAACCGAGAGGGAGCTAGCAAATATTCTGACATTAATTATGGGACTAAATTGTTCCCAACTGTACAGTATAATTGCTGAAGGTTGATGAACGTTCTTTTGTTGTCCAATATAGACTGCGGTCTTGTCCTTAGCAAAAAGTATGAATGCCCTACAGTCATTCAGAGTACATTCATTGCACGTCATTGGTTACAGCGACACTGAACTGTTGGTTTGTTGGTTAACATCACACATAATGATTTGAAATGGGCCTTTTGTGTCTTCTTAGTGATACTGCACTTCTGTAGGATCGGGACTAACTGATGTGCTCCACTTTTGTAAGTCATTATGGTGAAGTGTATCTGCTAAATCAGTGTTATGTAATGTAATTTCAGCTGCTATCTCACACATCCTATGTGGCTTGTTTGACTTCAGTGGCAGTGTGCCACCCATATCAATAAAAAAGCATACCAATATTATACATTATTAATTGGTTTAGCTTGCTTCAAACATTGAAGTTTGTTTGGTGTAACATTGGAAATCAAAAGAAAGCATTTTTTTGTTCACACTCGATTTCAGATTGGCAAGTTTCAAAATAACAGTTGTCTTAAGAATTTCAATTGTATTTGCTGCGTAAGTAAAGCTTGAGTTTTTTTATGATTGTAAAATTGTCCCAGTTGTCACAACATTTTGCTCACAGTTTCAATCACATTCTAATCTAATCCCATTCTACAGCTGTACCATAAGGAATCTGGATTTCTTACAGCTCAGAGTGCACTTTTCTGCAGATTGCACTTGCAAATCAACCTCAGGAAAGCAATAAAATCTCCCTGACTTCCCAAGTTCCACATTAGCCCCAATATCTGCATTCTGAGCACAAAAGGATGAGCACCATGTTGGTTGAAAGCCCCATAATTGCATTCTAGCCACATCCTCAAAACAACTGGGGACCTACATATGTACCATTGGTTCTTTGTTCCCTAATAAACCCATATTCTAACTATATTCCTGACAGTTTTCATTCTTTATTAGAATCTAATAGAGTTTATTAGAATTATATGTAAACTATATCCTAATCACATTCAAATCACATAAAATAAGGATCAGGCTTTATTTTCAAATTGCTACAAATCTTTCAGATAATGAAAAGTCTCAGAACACTACACAAGGAAGTCTCCTGAACAAAGTAATCATATCACCTTATCAACGCCATAATATGAATTATTACTTTTTATACTACTCTTGTTTTAGATCAAAAGTTTTTTTGACCAGTCTGAAGGGACAGTTCACCCAAAAATTTTATTAAAGTAAAAATGAATTTACCCAGAGTGAAAACATAATCTCGGATAGTTTGCTGAGATTTGATCAATTTTGTAGATGCAGTTCAGCACAAAAAAGCAGCATGGTTGGGTACACTGGCTTTCATTTTGGTAGGCTAGGCTATATATAGGCCTATAATGTGTATGTTATATTGAGATTTCCCAACTCATCACTGGGCTAGGAGTTTGCCTGCTGGCTAGCTATGTAGCAAGTATTTCTACAGTTATAACCTGCATAACATTTAACCATTCTTGCAATAAAATCCACCTGTTAGCCCCTTGACACTTTTTCTCTTCTCAAAACCTCAAAAGCTACAGGGGCAATGTATGATGAATATGCCCAGCCTACATTGCCAATGCTGCACTAGCCCATGGAATGCTGTGTCTGTGGAACACAGGACATTTCAAAATCTGCATTTCACGTGCGTTCTGAAAAACATGGATATATGTCAACATGCTATAATAACGCAACAAATGTCATTCATAATTTTATTATGACATTTGTAACAGAAGTGGGATGAAATAGCAGGATTAGCAGGAGCGAATAAACAACAAATAATGTTTTGGCATTCTGATAAAATAAAAAAATTATTTAGCCACACAGGCTAATTAAAAAAACTGTAGAAGTGAATTCCGTTTTAATTTACTCATGTTGAGCAAGCTAGGTAGAGCGTGACATCACTGCAGTGTCTTCCATCAATTTGAAAGAGTGCAGACAAGCCCTTCTGTTCAGCCAGCAGGATGACCTACACAATCTTTGCACTGGGGAGCGTACATCATGCATAGCTGCAAGCACCAATTGACCAAATCGACAGTGCACAATGCCATGAGGACAATCCTGCTGACTGAAATATATCTTCCCTGGGTGATGTTACTGCCACACATGCAACACTGCCAGCCACAGTCAGCACTAGCACAGTCAGGATTTGATGCCGGACAGAGGGGCTCGTACTGTAAGCACACTAGTGTTTTAGCAGTATGAATTATTCATGAATGAATGATTATTAACAAGGCGTTTTTGCCCGCAGAACTGCTGCTCACTGGGTGTTTTTCATTTTTCGCACCATTCTCTGCAAACTCTGGAGACTGTTGTGCGTGAAAATTTAAGAAGATCAACAAACACTCAAACCACCCTATATGACATAAATAATTATTCCACGGTCAAGGTAACTTAGATCACATTTTTCCCCATTCTGACATTTCGTCTGAAAAACCATGTCTACATGCTTTTATGCATTTAGTTGCTGCCACATATTTGGCTGATTAAATATTTGCATTAACAAGCTGGTGTACAGTTTTACCTACTAAAGTGCTCACTCAGAGCATGTCTAAATATGAAACCACGGTTCTCTAAGGAAATAGTGTTATAATTGTTCTAATATTGCCCACATTGACACCGAGTTCCAATTTGATCAAATTTTAATTTATCATTACCCCTCATAATACCTCAACCTCGGTTAGCATACAAGGTAATAACTTTCCAAAGCACTCTGCACTTGTGCAAAACCTACCACAAGCCTGCTGAGTGTGGCCTCATACATGCAGCCTGAATGGCCAGGTGAAGTCAGCATGTGTGAGAGCTGAGTATTCCAGTACCGTTCTCGTCAGCCATTCAAATGCTATTTAGCAGTTGGTAGTCCTTGCAATGGAGGTATGCCTCAAATTAAGTGTCGATTCTCCCGCTGGGGGGTACACCCATATTGATGACATAATGGAATACTCAGGGCATGGCAGAGAATCTGCTATCTAGCGAATGGGAGGATCGAGAGTCATAACCGCCAATGTGTGAAACCTGCACCAGTACCTCATGCCAAACTGAAGAGCAATGCAAAAATGGCAAACATACATTTCCCTTTCGAAAAATGTTTTCAGCTAATTTGCAAACTGTGAAATAATGTCTTTCAGATTGTGGCACCCATCCATCGCTTTCATGCAGCCAATATTTTGGTGGGGGCACTGCCAGCAGTGCAGTTTTCAGCTCCCCAATATCACCGTAAATGACATAAATTGATTATTCATTAATATATATTACATTTATGTTAATTGTTAATCTACTATCTCCATAATCTACAATCTTTTGTTTGGGTTCATACTCAGCCTAGGTTCCTCTAATACTAAACTAAAGGACAAAGCAACATGGTACAATAAGTTGATGGACATCTTACAGTACAGACAAGACATACATGTTCTACATGCTCAAAGTTAAACCAGCTTCTATTGACATGTAAAAATGGCTAACCTATGGGCCACTCAGCACAGTTTTTTAAGAGTTTAAGATTAATTAAGCAATTTATTAGATATGTATTCGACTTATCTTTTTGACTTATTAAGTCTTCTGCTGCTGTAACCTGTCCACTTAGAGGTCTGATGCGTTGTGTATTCAGAGATGCTCTTCTGCATACCACTGTTATTGTGTGTGGTTATTCACGTTCCTGTCACCTTCCTGTCAACCTTGACCAGTCTGAACTAATTAAGAAGGTGATTCTGTCCACAGAACTGCTGCTCACAGGATGTTTTTAGTTTTTTGCTCCATTCTCAGCAAATTCTGCACACTGTTGTGTGTGTAATTCCCAGGAGAGCAGTTTTCAGCATGCATAATAGATTCTTTAATATGTAATTTGACAATAGATTGCTGATGCACTTTAATATGTTTTCTCTTTTTCCTTTTGGTCCAATGAAATACTTTGCCCATATCTGGATTTAACTAAGAAAAAATGGCATCCAAAGTTTTATAGCTTTGAAGCATTTTTTTGTGGAGCTAGCAGAGCTTTTATCCTTGGGTAACACAGGGATGTACAGTTACAATACATACACAATGAAAATCAATACCATGACCACCAATTATGGTGCTTTACCTTAAGGGAGCAAATACAAAGAAAGGAAAACCGGACCAAGGATGGATCCTTATGGGACCCCAGGAGTGATGTTGGCCTGTTAAGATTTGAAGATTCTGAGGATGACCTTCCTGTTAGATAAGACAAAAAGAATGTCAATACTGTTTCTGATAAGCCCATCAGCGCTCATGGATATTCAGAAGATTCGGTGTCAAATAGCAAAGTAAAATATTAAATGTCCCACGCCCTTGATTAATATTTCCAACAGAATCTTCTGGAAATACATGAGTGGTGATCTGGACCATAGTTTTATTTTGCTTGGCTAAAGAGCTCTGATGGGTAAGTTGTATTTTGCTTATTTGGAATGAAAAAACTATACATACAAGACTACATGCATCAGATGGCCACAATTGACCAGATGACCAGAGCAGAATAAACTATATTTGCTCATAATTAAAATGTGATATTGCAAGCTTATTATACATTTTACCTTCACAATTGATATAACAACTGTGTGCCAGGAGGTGTGGTGTTGAGAGCTGGTCCATAACTGGGAATAATTTATATTTTTGAAAGCCCTTGCTTTAATGAACAATTGGGTGAACCCCAAAGGTAGTCACATTGGATAATTTATGAACATACGTATGCATGCTACTCATTGTCTGCATGCTACAACAGGAATGCATGTGCTGGATAGTAGAAGGGCTTGGCTAAGTTATGGTCTTACTTTTTCTAGGTCAGAAGCTACAACATCAGCACTATCTCCATGTTCCCCATAATTCACCTTTCACTGAAGAAATCTGCACTTCCAGGGCTGCAGCTTCTACCTAACTATTTAATTCATTCATGATCCTAACCCGCTTATCCTGAACAGGGTCACAGGGGGGCTGGAGCCTATCCCAGCATACATTGGGCGAAAGGTAGGAATACACCCTGGACAGGTCGCCAGTCCATCACAGGGCACACACACCATTCACTCACACACTCATACACTCATACACTCATACCTATGGGCAATTTAGACTCTCCAATCAGCCTAAACCTGCATGTCTTTGGACTGTGGGAGGAAACCAGAGTACCCGGAGGGAACCCACACTGACACGGGGAGAACATGCAGACTCCGCACAGAGAGGCCCCGGCCGACGGGGATTCAAACCCAGGACCTCCTTGCTGTGAGGCAGCAGTGCTACCCACTGCACCATCCGTGCCGCCCCTCAGAACTATTTGAAAATATAAATTACTGTCTAATGGGACAGACAGTAATTTCATCTAAGTAAATGAGAAGAGAATCAACTGATTTTTCCCTAGGCCCTCACCTTAACACCCACTCAATAGTATCCGGGCCGTGGCATGGGCTAAAATTAATCTTCTCAAATTCAAATAGTCCTAATGCTGCTTTATTTTTATGGTCTAGTTATTCAATATCTGTGTGCTAATTGTGAAATACCAAGACACAGTTTCAATATAGCCAATAACCCCCCATTTAGGGGAGAAGATTCATTTTTACCAGGTGGTCTGTAGCGTAGTGTTTCAGGTACATGACTGAGACCTGCAAGGTTGGTGGTTCGATCCCTGGTGTAGCCACAGACACAGACAGCCCTTCGGCCCTTGAGCAAGGCCGTTAACCCTGCATTGCTCCAGGGGAGGATTGTCTCCTGCTTAGTCTTATTAACTGTACGTCATTCTGGATAAGAGTGTCTGCCAAATGCCATTCATGTAAAAATGTAATGTCGGGTATGAGTGCATATCATAGTTAAAATTAAGACATTGATTATTGCCAGGAACTGTCATGTTGCATCATTTTTCCTTATCTGCACAATTGAAATTACCTAGTGGCTAGAACTTACTGTGGAACTTATTAGGAACTCAGAAAAGCTGTGTCAGGGATCTATGATCAAGTTGATGAGGAGAATAATTCCCAACAGTCGTGTATTTATGCAAAAATTTATCCTGTAATCATTTCACTATCATTATCTTGGCCTCCGAATGCTCTACTTCACATTTACTCAAATTTACTGTAGTAACACATCCCATTTACACAGCAAATTAACTGGAAGGCAAAGGAAATAAAATACACATACAAGTGAATGGCTAAAACATGAATAAGACACGTTTAGCATTTTCCCATCATTTAAGTTTCGCACATTTTATTTTTCAGTAGATTAGAGGGAGAAAAATTAGTTCAATATCATGTTTTGTTCACCTTCACGATATTCCGATTCAATGAAAACGCAGTGAAATGCAGAACATGCAGTGAAATGGTAACATTTAAAATATATATTATTTAAAAATGATTTAATGCATAGGCATGGCTTTTGGCTGCCATAAAATATTAAACTAGAATGTAATTTCATATTGAAAACTTTCCCATATAATTTACGTACAAAGATGGCAGTCAGTTAGTGTTTGCTAGCAGAATTATGTTCTGCACCTACAGTATGTAATGGGTAATCCTATTAAACTATCCAATTCTATCCCAAAAATCTAGCAGAAGATGTGTGATTTGCTTTAAAAATACTGCATATTCAAAGATAAGTGCGTCAGAGTGAACATGGAGGGAAGGGAGTCATTTATTAATGGCGGCGTTCAATCATCTACACACAAATCAGGCCTACACACCTCAGATGATCACAGCAGATTGATTTGCGCTGGAAAGAAAAAAGAAACACAGAATCAGCCTTGCCCAATAAGCCCATGCGCGAAAGGGATAGAAAGATAAGGAGAGAAGAGGAGTGAGAATGAAAAAAAGAAGATGGCAGATGTGGACGTGCCATTGTTGTTAGCACAGTCTTCCCACCTTGTGGTAATAAAGTGAACTGTAGCTGCTGGAGAGAGCGAGAGGGAGAAAGAGAGGGAGCGAGTGAGAGAGAGAGAGAGAGAGAGAGGGAGAGAGAGAGAAGGAATGAGAGCAAGGGAGAGAGAGGGAGAGGGAGGGAGAGAGAGTTTAAACTAAGAGCTATGTTTTGGGACAAGCTAATCTGCCAGAGAGCAGTGTGAGGATCGGAGCGCATTGTGTGAGCGTGTGTGCGGGGGACAGATAAGGGAGCGAGCCCGCCAGCCCGACTGCTTGTTTTAATGTGCTGACTCTGGGGAGATAAAAAAAATATTGACTCTTCAGTCGTGTGCCGAGACCCTGGGCACAAGCGCCACATCTAACAGAGGTGCACCAAAAAGAGAAAAAAAGGGCGACAGAAATCTAAAACAAACAATAATAGAGGATTTTTTTTTGTTTTTTCATTTATTATTTTTTTCCCTTTTTGCTGGGACTGTCTCCCATTTCCATTAGAGAGAGAGGGAGAGATCTATAGAAGGGGAACCCTAAGAAAAAAGCGAGGGACAAGAGAAGCATTGACTACAAGATGTTCGAAATCAGCCGAACACTCAACGCTGCTTTGTTGAGCAATGAGGTAAAGAAATTGGATTTGATTTTTTTCCAGTTCACTACTTTCAGTGTATGTGCAGCTGTTCATCCTGTCTTGTGTATGTGTTTGCATGTTTTTTGGAAGGGCAGAAGATGGAGGGATGGGGGGGGAGTTGATGTTTGAAAAGGCTGAATATTTGGCTGAATATTTCAGCTGAGCGTGATGCTGTGGTTGAAAGGGGATTACTTTTCTTTCCAGTCAGCCTTGCTCACCGTAATAAATTAGAGACGCAAGGCGACTGGCTGTTTTTTTGTGACACAACTGTTTTATTTCCCCCTCATTTATTCAATGCAAGGTGACTATTAACGCTTAGCTCGCTTCAAGAATCGCCCATCTGGGGCTCTAAGTGTGTGTATGTGTGCGGGCATGCGTGCGTGTGCGTATGCGTGAGTGTGTGTGCCTGCCTGCCTGCCTGCGTGCGCACAGTGCAGTGTTTGTGTATATATGTGTCTCTACCTCCCCTCTCTCTTTCTCCTTCTCTCCATCCCACTCGCTCTCTCTCTCTCTCCCTCTGTCCTTCACCGCTCCGTCTCTCCCCGTCTCTGTGTCCGTGTCTGTGTGTGAGTGAGGCGCCTGCGAGCTGCATCTCGACATGATGGTGAGGAACCCCCAGCATTCGGGACTAGCCCCTGCTGAAGGCTCCATCCCTGAGATGCGATCGCAGCTTTTCCCCAGGAATCTCCCTGCCGCCCAGCCTGGAGCCAGGGCGCTTTTGGTAAGAGGAGAGGTGGAGACATGTCAGTTTCAGACGTACAATTAGAGAAGAGGTGCTGAAGTTTGGATCCTGTAACTCTGGGAAATTAATGGCTGATTTTATTATGTTTGTGTATGTCAGATTTCACGTACTGTGGCTATGCACTTTGTCATCCAATCCAGTCGGTTGGGAATGGGAAGTGGCAGGGAATTGTCGAGTTTGTGTCCAATGAGTTTCTTTTCAACCTCCCTGTGCGTACAGTGCGTATGCATGCATACTGTATACGGGGGGTGGGGTGTGTTGGGGGTGGGTGTGGTGTGACCTTGGGTATGCAGCAACTATTTTCATTTTCAGTTTGTCAGGCACCATCTCATAACTTTGCCAACTTTAAAATACACAAGGGTACGCAACACACTGTGAACTACTTTTTAAATATTAGGCGACCTATTGCGTTTATTGTCGTGTTTATGGTCCACAAAATGTGGTGTCATTTTCTCATGTCTCCTTAATTGATATCTGTCAAATTCATGACAGTGGTGACGGGGTGGCGGTTATATGACTAAGACAAAATGCTCTCTGGTATTGATTGACTGCTGTAAATCAGACTGTGTTAAATGGTTGACACATTTGGAGGCTGAAAATAATGTGAAAAAGGAATAGTGGAAATATAGTCTATATATTTCGCAAGCTTCTTTGTAATGGTAGCTGGTGAAAACAAAGTGAAAACAACCATTTCCATGTCATTTATTTTGCCTTTCTGTTCAGATAATTCGCTCAGTTTGCACTGGCTGGGGTAGGTTGTTCCACTCTTCCTGGCTGTGGGATTCGCAGGATAGGAGGTCCGTGATAGGAGCCGATGGATAAGTGGAGGCGGTGATGCTGTGTTTACATGTTGGTGTTTATGGGGGAAGCTTCCTGAAATAATTAATTTAAATGTTTTTTGTTTTTTTTATCCTCATGAATCTACGAGCCAACGGTATTGTAGAGCGTAAGGAGAACGCGGGATGGGGATCCCTCACTGAAAACAGTAGAGAGAAAATCCTTTACTTGGTGCATTAAATTGACATGAAACCGTGGGTGTCTAATCTGTGATGGCTTCTCATTCGGCGTGCGTTCAAACTGCTTCAGCTTCCAAGCTTGGAGCTTTCTGATTTTTTAAAAATCAATGTAAGGCTGACAGCGGTGAAACGGCTGCTCATCCCATGCATATGTGACTGCAGCAGGTGGATTTATCTGGGCAAATGAACAGCCTTTGCCAGAACTCTGCCTAATAGCCAATAACAGCAGCATTGTCCTCTCCTTGGAGACAAAATATTCAAAACAGTGTTCTCTTTCTGTGGATGTACACACTACTGTATATATCTGTATCTGTTTGTTATTTCTTGTTCTTAATAAGTCCAAGTTCTTTTATACAGTTGAACATTGCATGTGCAATTTATAAAATAATATTGCACGATGCTAAGAGAAGTTTTCTGGACAAAATGTCCACTATATATTGTTCTTTTCTACTGAATATACAAGCCTAAGACCCTAAATTGGTAGCCAGCTTTGTAATACCTTGTAACAGCTGTACGAGTATCAAAATATTTGCCTTTTTCTGAAACTGAGCTTGTAAATAGCGAGAATTGAGGGAGTGAATCAAGCGGAACTAGATTGTTATATTATTGTTGCCACTTTTCATCAGCTTCACTTTGCATAATCTTATAATAACGTATGAAATTCATATGTGCAGGATTGACAAACTGAGAGAAATAAAGCATGATTTCACATATGATGCATAATGTGCGTATGTTATGAAATAATTGGCAAATTACATTATTTTGAATCAACAGAACCCGTGCCAGGCATATTTAACAGTATAGAAGAACAGGTATACACCTATCTCTAAGCATACGGATCGAGCATTTTTATGATTTTATGTAGGACACATTTGTATTTACGTACAGTGCAGCTTTTAGGAACCCTTTTTTAATTCATGGTGATGCGATCTAGGGGGGACAGATGAGAAGTTTTAAAACATTACAGTTTGATTATTTGATAATAAAAGGGCTGTCTTTTTCAGTTCTGTTTGATTACAGCGCATATTAGCATTGAGAGAGGGCCTGATAATAAGAATGTTAATAGGAATGAACTGGGGTTCATGTGTCATGAGACAGCAAGAATAATTATATTGGAGGTGGGAGTTTGTTCTGTAAGACTGGCCACATTCAAATTTGTGAGACTCCAGGCTACCGATGACCATTCGTTGTCATCGTTGACAGTTAGCATTTTGTTTTGTTAAACATGTACCAGCAGCATAGGGGCTGTGAAAAAAAAAAATTCAGATTGGGGTGATATTAATGACTAAGAGGTGACTGCTTGAAATTTCATGTTGAATAGAGCACATACGTTGTACACAACCTGGAATATACGAGTGTCATCGATTGCGATTAACCAGGTAGAAATGGCCCTTCGCCACGATGATTAATGGCACAACATTAACCAATGCTAGATAATTTGCATATATTAGCAATGTGTGAGGAGAGTATAAACCTGTCCCGGTAAGCACACAGCACATTTTATTTTTCTTGGGCATATGGGAGGCACTCCATTTTGAACAGTAAAAACGGGTTGGTTGAGGAGCTGTTCCTGACTTGGTGCACTTATGGTGCACTCATGCATCTAAACAACACAAAAAATATTTTTCACACTGTGGCAGTGTGTATAGAGCATACAAATACAGAGTTATTTCAGCACAGGTATTCTATAACTATATTTATATCTAATATGTATATATTTCTGAATCTGTGTAACTATGAGGATGCATCTACATTGTGTCAGAATGCTGTAGGAAAAGTAAAAGAATCAAGTAAATCTATTTATTTTTAAGGGAATTGTTCTCTTGAATCAGTAAAATGTACTTTCAAGTCTAAAGGTATTTGTGCTTCGATGCAATTTTTGTCTTCTTCTGTCTCTCCCAACAAAGATGCCCAATAAATCCAAGGTTGCTCTTTTGTATGTTATCTTCTATTGTCTTCCATTCGTTATTTTGAAAATAACTTCTCACAGCAGAAATACATTTAAAACAAATAAGCTCTGTATCAATGCTCAGTGAAAGTCCACAATCAACATGCTCAGTTTAACAGCTAACAATCTAACAATCTAACAGCTGAAATACCGAGGATATTTGAACAACAAATTATGAATAACAGTTTTTATATACACTATGCTGTGTGCAATTAAAAACTTCAAACCTAGATAATGTTTTTTGGGGGAGGGGGAATTAATTCCGATTACATAATTGTCTCCTTTCGTACAGCTGTTGTTTTCATGTTGTTTTGTTTGGTGACTTTCTCCCCAGTCATTACAAAAGGGTTAAAGTTTCCTGAAAACACAATTTGAAGCGTCACAGCAACAAGCAAAGCCACAGGGAGACGAGAGGGAATAGTCTAGCGACTGGCAAGCGCCTATTGTCGTTCCAGAGATTGCAAGGGTCATCTCTATTTCACAACAATGATTAGCTCTTTCCATCTGCCGCTTCCATCGTTTCCTCCATTCTTGATTGCAGTGTTTCTCTGGTTAATGTACCCCAGGAAATTAGTTCATTTGTGCTCCACAACCCCTGCCTCGAAGCTCTGCAAACAGGTGCAGCAGAGTCCTCGGCACAAAGGCAGGCTGAGAGTCTTTCATTTATACCACAGAGGAAATACAGCAAGCAAGGAAAGAAAATGACATCTGTGATACCAGAACACAATATCCAAATTGTGACTATATATGACAAGAAAGCAGAATTTTTTTACCTTGTCAAAATAATCTGCGTTGTCACTGAGGTAAATTTGCGTTCACCTTTCTGGCAAAGAGTCCTCAAATATGGAGAAATATGATTGTTTTAACAATGAAGAAATAGCGCATTTTAACCGAATTAATATCAAACATTTTGCACCCACAAATGATGGCAATTTATTGAGCACTGATATTAAAATAGCCCTTCGAAAAACACAAACACTCTGATATCAGAGAAATTTGAAACACTATCACTGGTGCCTCTCGCTGATCTGCACACAAAGCGGACCCAGCCCAGCCCTGTTAGCAGAGGTTCTGAAACTTTGCTCGATCTGGGCAATGCTCCTTGGGAGAATTTCTCCAGTTTTGGGGAAACTGCATACGAACGCGTTATTTATCCCGCAGGTCAATCAGCGGTCATCCCACACAGCTGTGAAAGCATATCTCCAACTGCAATAAAATGTGTCTGCACAAGCAAAAAAAAAAACATAAAGAGGAGCATAGACAAGAGGCCCTACTCTATTAAAATCATCCGTGAGGACAGATACCCCCAATCGCTTCTCTTTTGTTCCTCTTACCCTGAATCCACAATGTGAATCATCAGCCATTCAGAGGTTAGGCTTCACACACTTCCTCTTATGAATGCAATTTGCTGTTGCCAGATGGTAGGGCTTAAAAATGTATCAAATTCATATTGAAATTGCCATTTAAATATGTGTGATTTCACAACTGCAGAAGGTCACGGTTTTGACCTTTTTAAACTTATTAAAGCAGAATGGAAGAGCTGGGGACGCGTGCTCATTGGAGAGATGTGCAGGAGCCTGGGTCTGGCCAAGCGTTCATTGCAGATGTGGGCCAATCAGAAGCATGGAAGCAGATAGCACACAGTCCGCAGTTTTCTCACCAAATCGAGCTGCATTGAGCGGGTGAAATATCTGAGCTACACAGCGCTTTTTTCCGAGCACTGTTAAATGCACTGCTAGAGTGGCCAGACACAATATATGGCACCAGATTTTTTTTACCTAAACTTTATCAGACACTAGCAAAGCAGGAAAACTGGAAAAGTTTTAATTTGGGTGGGTGTTTACCCACACTGACAGAGGGGTAAGGAGACACGACGAGTCGAAGGCTGCTGTTGAAGAAGAGCATATGAATGTAAACGATAGATCCCTGAAAACAACTTGTTACTGAATTTAGTAGGCACTTACATTATAATTAGGCTATGTTTGAACAAAGCTGATGAAACCGAACCCCGAAGCCAAAATATTTAAATCTTTTGGCAACATGATTCACATTATCCTGTCCTCAGCAGTACAATTGTTTTTTAGATTGAATGACTTCTCTCTTATTTTTAAAAATGTTCTTTCCAGATAATTATGTGGAAAACATGCTTAAGTATTATTGAAGTTGTTTTTATTATATTCATTCCTGATACTTCTGTAACAAATAAGCTTTTGATTTATTTGAGATGTAATTGTTTTGTGAGTTATGCATATTCCAGATAATTACAGCTGTTGAAACAGCTGCATTCTTAAGTTCTAAAGAGTTGATTAAATAGTCCAATCAGTTCAATAAAACAATTCTGGAAATATTTTTTCTATTTATATTACAGAATAGTATAGGCTATATGTATATATAACCATTTCTATGATATAACTATAAGTAGGATGACTGAACAACTGAATGACTGAACATCACAAGGGAATCGTCCTAATGTGTGTTATATCACAAGTCATATCGCAATCACAATCACAATATCTAGCAAAATAATCACATTGCAATGCAAAACCGCGTGGACAGATCTTAGACTTCAGGAATTGAATCCACTTATAAATTTAGATTAATGCAAAAAACCTTACATGCAATGTTCAGTTTGTGCTTTCTTCCCAGTTCAACAAACATTTCATCAGAATTTTAACTGCTCCCAAAAAAATAAATGATCAAGTTATAAATAAGTTATTCATAATTTAGAGCTTTAACGGTTCAATTGAGAGAGACATATACACATTTCTGTGCTTTTTCCGTTCGAAGATACATATTCCTTGACAAACTTGCAAATACACTAGAGAACATCTACTATATAGCAGGCTATATTTGCTGTGAAAACCCAATGCAATGCTATATAGTGAGGGCTTCAGTTTGTACTATAGCAGTATGGTGCTGAGTGGCACATTTATTTTCTGTTTTGTTTAAAGTTCCTCACTGTTTCTGTTGTGATGTTGCTCTGTGGTGAGAGTCTCTTGGCCTGGGGAAATGAAACCAGATAATGCTTACTTTACCTATTGGAAAGCAATAACTGTCAGGTTGTCTGTAAAGTTCAATACGCTTTGTCCACAACATGCAGAGAAATAAATAATGGCCTGACGTGTTACATTGTCTCCGCACCAATGTCATGTCAGTGACATTACCTGAGACATCACACCAGACAATAATGTCAGCTGGACGGCTATTTATTCCCTCCATTTTCCATTACACAGAATAATGGAGTGCTGGGATCTGGATCAATGTGTGTTTGTTAGACCAGGCAAGGTCAGGAACCCTTCTTTGGCCTGATTGGAGTTGGCAACAAAAGAACCATAACCAAATTTCTTCTACAAAGGAACAATTAAATCAAACATGGAAATCCCCACCCACTAAATTTTAGATTTCCTTGGTACACAACTTACCATGATGCTCTGTTACATGGCTGCAGGAAGTCGGGGAATCAAATAAAAACACTCTTACAAAGTAAATAAATAAATAAAATAAAAAAGTCTTACAAAGTGGTTTAGTCCTTTTTTTTGAGGCTTAACATTTTTTTCTCCCTTTGGAAGAAAGTATTAGCTTAAGTTATTTATCGCCCGACATGTGAAATTGCCCATTGGTAAATCTTGAGATGTTTAAACGAGTAAAACTGTCTCACCTCACTGGCAGTCTTTTTGTTTTTGTAAAAAAGTCATGGAAATACATTACAAATATAAAACACTTGTTATTTTTTGGGTTTGGCAGTGAAATCATCAAGGGATAACAACAGAGCACCTCCTTGTGTCATTTACCACAACTGCTAACCGTGTGTGTCGTACACAATTGGCACGGCAACAGCTGCCCTTGTCGATATAGACTGACATAAAACACTGTAATTGGCCAGGTCCCAAATGGCGGCAGGTACTGTAGGCCCAGCTAGTTTTCCCATTTCGCCATTTCTCTTTGTTGTAGCGTTTCATTGATGGGTATCTTCATCGGGCGGCTGGGAGGGCAGGCTGGCAGCCGCGCAGCGAGAAAGGTCTGATGCTGCAGGAGGCCGTGTGAACAGCTGAGCCAAAGGCCCGCTGGGGGCCTTCGCCACTGAGAGGAGCAGGTGTCTCCAGCCAGGCAAAGAGCCTCCCAAAGCCAGAAGAGGGTGGGCTGGCCAGGACACTCTGTGCCCAGGGAGGGCAGGTGGCCCTCTCTGCAGACACACTTTACAGCACTCCCTCCAGGGACTCCCTCTTTGGCTTTTTTAAAATAATCCACTGGCAGAGAGGATTTAGGAGCGATCGCATCCCCGCCAATGTTCTGAAAAGCAGGAGCACAACAGCTTTCTCTGTTGTGGTGCATGTCTACAGCCTGCTTTCATACTTGGCAGTGCGCTTTGGTATACTTCTTGCTGACCTTTTTTGAGTGGCCCTTAGAACATGCGAAGGAGCCTTCTGCTTGTCTGTGTGCGTTTGTGCGGATGGTTCACGGAAAGACCGTTTACAGTGGGTTGTAATGGGAACAGCTGGACTCGCAGCACAAAAAAGGGTTAGCAGGGTGGCTATTAGAATGCAGACCTGCAAATACAGTAATAGGGGATAATATCCCTTGCACAACAAAGCAACAAGGAGCGCAGCAATGACAAGTAGCACAGTTCTTGGTGAAAAAGCCCCTCATTTCATGTAGAAGGTGAGACTGGAAGGGGAGCGGGGGGTGCTGTGGTACTCATCTTCTGTGATACTCTCAGTGATCGTTTCATAAATAAAACTGACGGCACAATGGAATGGCCATTTATATTCTTTGCCACAGAAACTTTATTGAAGAAGGATACTGTGATGCAAGACTGCATGAAATGCGTTTATGTCTTTATTTTGGCATCAATGCCTTTGCAGACTGTAATTCTTGTGTGTGTGCACATACGGTGTCCAACAGCTATATTTCATAGATTTAATCAATCTTTTAGAATTGTTTTTTCTATATTTTAGTTGTACAACCTTACTGTAGTTTGTCTTAAGAAGCTATTGTATAGTATGCTATGCTAAAGCAATTTTGTTATTGTTTAATATTCATTTAAATTGTTTTATGGTTGTTAGCTGACTAATTTTCAAAAAAGACAAAAATAGAAACATTTGGAAAAAACTGCTGTGCTGATTTTATGAATGCCTAACAGCAAGGTTTAGACTTGTTTGTGTAAGAGCCATAATGAATGTTTTTGTTAATTAGAGTGGAACTGAGAAAGGGTACAGGGCAAGGAGCTGCAGCTTATACTGTTCTAATTTATACCTCCCCAACACACACACACACACACACACACACACACGTTCACACACTGCACATGCTGCAAGACAAACATGATCTGGACCAGGAATAACAATGGTAGCATGAGAAAACATTATCTACACTGACTGCATTAGTGCTTGTCTAATCTGTTTTTTGTTGTTGTTGTTGTTGTTGTTGTTTTGCAGTATTTCGTAATAACCACAAGGACAAAGTGCATTTTGAGAATGAATATAATCCAAAAACAAAAGAAATATCCTGTATTTTTCAAAGAGGCTAATTTGTTATTTTAGTTTGCTCTGGTGGTTATATAGCAGACAATGTGACATTGGATAGTTAAAGCTACTCCATCTAGTTTCTAGATTGTTTTCAATTACTGAACACCTCGTCTGATAAAATGGTGTGACATATCATTCAATACTGACCTTTAGAACAGGAATGAAATATCAGATCGACAGACATTATAAAGGGTGTGGTTTTGGAAGAATCTCATCTCCAATCAATATGGGCATCAGTCCCAAATCACATTTGTTGGGGTTAGTAGGGAGTCATAAAATTGTCATAAAGGAAAGATTTTTTTGGAATGGAATGGCAGAATATATAGAGATGGTTTGTAATTCTACTGTTTTTTAATTTATTTTAGGCATTTCACGTCTTTATTTGTAATATTTCATGTTGTCGTGAATTAATCATTTATCCGTGACATGTGTACATTACTCAGAGAAATCCGGGCAGTGCAATGTTGCTTCTTGGAGGCGCAACGCTTCTTTTCACAACCCTGGGAAAGCACCATCCCCACTAGTTTTCTGAGCCATAAATAATTCATCCATTCTAACAGCAGTATTCAGGTTTAAATGGTCTGCCATGGAGCCTGCCTGGGACATCAATGGCAAGTTTCTGAAATAACCCAATTTAAAGCAGGGGAAAAATGCATTTATGTATGGTAATTATTCCTTGAGGCATTAAGGCTTCTGTCTCTCCCCCTCTCCCCCTTTCCCTTCCTCACTCACAGAGAGATTTTTGTGATGTGTGTGTGTGTGTGTGTGTGTGTGTGTGCATGGCTAGGGAGGGGTGTGATTGGCATGGCTTCCTGGATTGGAAGGAACAAAGTTAGGGCAGATAACACAGGGGGCTGGCAGCACCAGCTGTAGTTACAACCCTGAGCCAAATCTGGAGGACATAGAGAATGAGAGGAAGATGTGAGCTATTGCACCATGGTCAACAAGTCTCAAGAGCAAAGTAAGTAGACTACATCTGAGACATTTGTTCAATAAGGAAATAATACATCGCTATTTTACCCTTTATTGGAATATTCAGAGGGTTGAAGAGCTACGCTGTGTTTTCAGGGCATTCGGCTTTCTCCTTCTGCGAAATAGCACCATGGACAAGGCCTCTTTCTCCCTCTGACTCCTCCCCTTCCTGTCGGCACCCAGATTCCGTGTTGCACTGTACCAGCTCCGGAATAAACCCTCCCTCCTCTCCCAGTCCAGTCTGGGGCCAGCTCCAGAATAAACCCTCCCTCCTCTCCCAGTCCAGTCTGGGGCCAGCTCCGGAATAAACCCTCCCTCCTCTCCCAGTCCAGTCTGGGAGTGTGTGTGAACTCCCAGCTCGGAGGGGAGCCACAGTAACCCCAGACTAAACCCTCGGCCAGATGGGCCGCAGCGGTCAGCCCAGGAGCGTGGAGCGGCCTCCCACTCAGCATACCACAACACTGCCATGATGGCACCTGCAAAAGACAATGGGCATCATAATATGACACAAGGCCCGTGTTTTACACAACATATCACTCATCATGACCTCCTCTGCACACAAATGATCCAAATGTCTTGCTCTGTTGGGGCCTACACGAAACTTCCTTTCTTTGATATTTATACTTTGGAAGAGGCTTCCAACAAATATTCTGCAAAAAAATTTAGAAATGAAATGTAAATGTAGCTATGCATTCACCCTGTGAACCCTATGTAGTTTCATGTCATGTGTTTTCATGTCATTCAGTTTGATGACAATCTCTATGTCTAATATTAATTTGAGACAAAGGACTTGGTTGGGACTTGGTTGATTGCTCAAACAAGACTAGCTGAAGAAACTTCTAGCACTTGTACTGAAATGATTGTCTGACATGTGGCAGCACAGAGTAATGGCTTCCCTTTGACACCATTTTATTGATTACATTCTTGAGGACAATGGCCATATGCCAGGGAAGTGATAATGGCCAACCTAGATTGTCCCTTCAGGTGCTTTCACACCCGACCCTTTGAAAAGAATGAGGCTTCCAAGGAGCATACCAAAGGTCTGTTTCAAAGAACAGGCCCTGAATCAACATTCAACTCTGCAGATGAGAACAACACACTGATATTAAAGGCCTTGATCGTCAATACTTATATGACTTTTAATGTTGTGTTCTCACACACTGTAATTCATTGGTTCCCGTTTGCCTCTGTTTACTTGTTTGGAAAGGGAGGACATACTGTACGTCTGCGCTGGCAGGCTGTAATTCGGGGGTTAAGTGTGGAGGGAAGTGAGCGGGGAACAGATTGTTGTGGAAGTGCCGGTGCCTCCGCTGGCTCAGGACTGAACGGGCCAGGAAAGCAGGTGGCAGATGACACTTCCAATCCGGTTAGTGTTCATCATAACAAATGTCACAGTGTGTGTACAGAGGCGAAGAGAGGGAGAGGTCCCTTGTTTTTTTTTTTATATCATTCTCAGAACAGAGCTGAATGGATCCAAGGAGAGGCTGAGCCTTAGGTGCTAATCAGAATTAGTCCATGTCTGTCGCCGGCTTGTTGACTGTCTGTCAGATGCTTTGCTTGCTTTGAGCTTGTCATTTCAATGAACTATCCTCTTGCAGCTGAATCATTTAAAAACAACTGCATCATTCCCAATAGGCTTGATTATGTAGTCCTGTGGCCCCAGATTAGACTCCAGACTAAAAATGGTTAAATTTAAGTGGATGTGAGAACCATTCTGGAAGAGTGTTTTAACTGAAGCCAGGTGATGCGTGGGATCCAGAGCTACTTCAGGAACAAAGGGTGTGTCGGCATGGGGCAGAGTGCCTGTGTGGTAGAACAATCTGGAAGAGAGCATTTAACATATGTTCATATTCGCAGGCAACAAACAGCACCACTGGCCAACCTCACCAGAAGCATCAAACAGAAGCAGTTACATGTAACTTTAAAAAGCCACTTGAAAGATTAACGGGCCTTTTTCTTAAAATCATTGACCTTGCAGTGACTTTTGAGCATACATTTGCAACTGGAGCATAAAATTCCTTTTGAAAGCTGTGAAGCTCTATACAATGCTTCCTACACGTTTAATACTTCATACAAAAGGCTAGCCTGAGCTAAAATGATCAATTATTGTTGTATAATAGAGGCTATTATACATAAATTATATTATAAAATACATTTAAAGTAAACATGCAATGCAGTTCACATTTTCTAACTAGATCAAGATATCTTTTTTCAGCAGCACTCAAACAATTTGACATATCAGTGGTGCAGTGCCAAACAGCTGAACTGATATTGACATATTAGGACTATATAAAACAATTGTACTATATCAAAAATACAGTAATAGTTTCAAATTAGGATAAACTAATATGACATTCTTAATGCGACTTCTATTACAACTATTATTACTATTATTATTAGTATTATTAATAATAATAATAATTATAATTATTATTATTATTATTATTATTATTATTATTATTATTATTATTATAATAATAAAACACACCTTTTGAGACTATTCCCCCCCCTTCCAAAATCCCTCTTGTTCACCCTATATTATTACAAAATCAGTCCTCCCTTCCTATTTACCCCCCCGTTTTCCGCTACCCCTCTTGTGCACCGCACTTACGATGACTATTGCTTTTTGGTTAGGACAGTTGTTCATGTGTGTTTTGGTATTTATGGATGTGATGCTTTTAACCTGTTGAAGAACCTATGCACTTGTAAATCGCTTTGGATTAAGCGTCTGCTAAATGACAAAAAAAGTAAAAAAATGTAATAATAACTAGAGATGTGAATTTCCTAAGGAAAATGTGGAGTGTGATTGTAGGAAATCAGTGGAATCGGTGGCTACTACTGCTAATATTATGGCGTGCTAGGTCTTTGGTAGGTGGTTGCTAAGTGGTTGCTAGGGTGTTTTTAAGGTGTTGCTAGGTAGTGGCTAAGGTGTGGCTAGGGTGGAACTAGTTGGTTGGTAGGTGGTTGCTAAGCTGTTGCTAGGTGGTTGCTAAGGTATTGCTGGGTGAATATGTTCAAGTTCAATAATGCTTTTATACAATGGTTACCACATCTTTCTTTCAGAATTAAGTAAATGTATTATTCAGCTGAACAGTAGTTTACTGGTTGCCAATCAACGGGTTAGCTAGCAATAATGTATCCCCACTCATTAGCACTAATGTTAGCTAACGTTACTCGCAATAATGTGTGCCCACTGCACTAACGTTAACTAAGCAACCCTATTGCAATAATGTATCCCCACTGCATTAATGTTAGCTAGCTAGCTCGCTAGTTTGCGTTACACCAGACAACACTGACACACAAGTCATTTGTCTTTGTTGTAGACATTTTTCTGGACACTGCCAGATAATGTGCAGATATTTAAATAACTCATAGTGTCATTATGAGTCATCATTCGCTTCACCGGGGTTTGGTGGTCTTGCTGGTATTTCGATCCAAGGATGTTGCCTTTGCTGGATTCTTTTTGTTCCTACTCCTTTCCAAATCCCTGAGAAGGTCAAAGAACACTTTAAAATCACTCATTTTGTTTTACTTTGGTAGGCTACTAGTGGCAAGATGATGATAACGTTAAGTTACGTTCATTTCGGTTACCAAGTAGATAATGGTGATCTACAAATGCAGAGTAATGTTAAAAGATGTGTGAACATTCCATGTACACCAACCAGCCATTCCATCTAATCAGCCAATTGTGTGGCAGCAGTGCAATGCATACAATCATGTAGATACGGATCAGGAGCTTCAGTTAATGTTCACATAAGAATGGGGGAAAATGTTATCTAAATGACTTTGACCATGGAATGATTGTTGGTGACAGACGGGGTGGTTTGAGTATCTCAGAAACTGCTGATCTCCTGGGATTTTCAGCAGGGCATATACCTCTGCGCTCAAACAAGGGGAACTAGAGGGGCATATATCTCTGCACTCAAACAGGGGGAACTAGAGGGGCATATATATCTGCACTCAAACAGGGGGAACTAGAGAGGCATATACCTCTGCTCTCAAAAAGAAGTGATTGAGCATGTTTGCAGAGCAGCAAATCCCCATGGAGCTGAATATAAATAACATGCTCAGCATTCCTGGTGACCCAGGAGGAAGAGCTCCTCCACTGGTGACAGGTGGAAGAGCTCCTTCACTGGTGACAGGAGGAAGTGCTCCTTCACTGGTGACCCAGGAGGAAGAGCTCCTTCACTGGTGGTGTCTACTGAGACACCAGTAGACACCCCCCCCCCACACACACACACACACACATGCAAATATAATAATACACAAGGTCTGGCAGGACTTTTCATGTATAAACAGAAATGCAATGGAATTAATCAATATATGAGAAAAAAGAATGCATTATTTTGTTTTAGTCTTTGTGATTACTTTGATCAGTCATATTTCTGGACTGGTATTTTGGAGAAAGAGATCCAGTCCAAAAAGCCATTCACACTAGTGGTTATTGCAGTATACCCCCACGTTTGGTGAATATTTATTCAGCAATTTAAGCAAGTTGTTATAATCTCAGAAACTCACTGTGTCAGTTGTTATTGCCTGGAAAAAAATTTTTTTTTTAGATATATTTTAGCACCAGCCGCTAATTAGATTTGCCATAACCCCAGCTTACATAAATCCACCAACTACCTACCTGGCAAAAAAATAATAGCAATAGCATGTGTTTTATAACTGGTTGGAATTAATGAATGTTAATTAACAGTTAACAGTAAGTTAATCACTTACTGTTAATTACTCACAGCCTATTTAAACATGTTGTGTCCAGTCACTGCAAGGAATCCTTGCTTGCAGTGGGGGCTTTATTCATACAGCATATCACTCAAACTGGCAGCCTACCATATATAGGAGCTGTAGCAGAAATATTTCACAATTCTTTAAATTGGAGGAAGCAGAGTAACACTGATGTGATGCTTTGCTTTCACAAACAATCTCTTTTTCCCTGTTCCAGGGCGCAAGGGTGGGGCTATTTTAGCGCTGTGTATGACAGACAAAGCACATGATACGGTAGCATTACTTTCAGATTCAATCTTGAACATCTTTACATTTTGATTTCAATGGATATATCCCCTAGTATCAAAACAGAATTTGTATTATATTGCATGTTATTATTATCCGTGAAGTATTCAAATGATTGATCATAAAACATGCGCCCAGACGGAACTGTAATTTCTGTAAACCTGGAATAAATGGGAATATTCTTCTTCTGATTGCACACGGCATGTCTTCCATTCATATTTACCTATTGACTGACTAAATGTGTTCTCTCGAGTAGAAAAGGGATATTAAAACTAGTGGTGAATTGGAATTGCGATTGCACAATAGTCCTACCTGTCTGCTTCTATTTTCTCCTTGAATAGCAGGTGAAACAAGGCGTGAGTCGCTGGCCCAAGTATTAACCCTCAGTGCAAGAAGGATTTCTGTGCTTTGTTTCTGGTAGTAAAAGGAAAAAAAGAAAGAGGATTAGCGATTTCATTCTTTCCTTAATTAAAAGTCACCCAGCAGATGTGTTTCCGGGTTTGAAAAAGCACCAGAGCTTTGTTTGTTTTTAATTGAGGGTAGCAGGGTTTTGGCAGTAGTTTCAGTACTCATTCATATTTCAAGCACATTGTTTTGATAGGCTTTAGTACTCCATAAGGTGGAGGGAGCAGAGGTAAAGTGTGAAGAATAGAGTGCTTCAGAGCTGCTCAGAATAGTTACATTTTTGTCCACGGCCAAATACATATTTGGATTTTTTGTTTTCATTTCCATGCCTGTTCAATGCATGCTTCAGAACATGGTGCTGCAGAGAATATTTTGGGGTTTGGGTTAACAGTGCTTCAGGGCTGGAGGCTGTGAAGAGTGCTATAATATTTTCCATAAGCGCTTGTTAAACTGGAGTTTGTTGAACTCACACAGAGGTTAATGGACTAACTCAAGTTTCTGCGAGCAATGAGAATCACCCTGTAATTGAAAAAGAAAAAACTGCTGAAAGAAAATCTCAGAAACTAGATTTCTCCTGGTCTTGACAGTGTGTGGTGGAAAACAACAAATAAAAAATAAACCAGCTGATGTATCAACTGATGTAGCAGAAATTTCAGCAAGCAAAAATGTATACAGATATTGTGACCTGGGGCAATTAGACAAGCCCAGACAAGGATTTTTTTTTCTTTTCTTTTTTCTGAAATATAGCTGTTCCCCTGCCAAATATATAAATACTATTTTCATTCTAAAATATGAATTCAATGTTGAGAAATAATGTACTTTTTTGATCAACGTTTTATGTAAAAAGTTCTTACAGTAAAGGCATAGCTGTAGAAAAGCATGTGGGGCTATGTGGAAGAAATGATAAATACATTTTATACAATTGCCTGATCTTCACATATTTTTTATTTATTTTTAGCTGTGGGGATTCCCCATTGTCAGCTAAATTATGTCTATTAGACCATAGGCGATATGTCAGGTTATTGAATTTGTCTGTGCTGTCTGGATGTCAAGGTGCATGTGATTCATATTTCATGACTTCATTGGTCATTGCATCTCTCTTATGACAAAAGCCATTCTTATCAAACCTATTAAAATTCTCACTGGGATATTATGGTCAATGCTCATGAGAAAACAAAGTGTTTATGTCATTGACCAGACTAGTCATTTGTGATTAAAAACCAGAATAGAAAGAAGCTGTGTTTTCCTTTGCAATGTATTTTACAGGTTACTAACCTTTCCTATTGATGTATTCACAAAGCGTTAGTAGGGAGGTGTTTTTCTCATTGCATTACACAAATCTCTTCTCTTTGACAAGTCCCAGGAATTATATTAATTCTATCCTATTAATCAAACCATAACAATAATAACAACAAATGGGCAAAGTGAAAGTTATTCCACACCCTCTCATCTCCCCTCAATAATCTCACATATATAAAAAATAAAAATAAAAGACATTCAGCCGTTAAAGGGAGAAAATAAACTTGAAAAATAATAAATAAATAAAAAACATACAAGCTTCTGTGTGTGCAAAGAAGAAAATAGCAAGGTTTGTCAGGGCCTGGGATAATACCCAATCGAGGTAAAGAATCTGTTCTTCCACCTCTCCTAACCACCCCAGAAGCCCCCTCCCGACCGCCGGAGACGTGAAATTGGTTTTGTCAGTGGTGGGAGCTTTGGGGCTACGTGTTAATTATTGATGCCGCTTGCGTGCAGCTGCGATGGAGAGGAAATGTGGTTGAAGCGTACAGAACAGACAGGAGGGAGCAGGGAAAGGAGCAGGGAGAGAAGGGTTACACTGCAACATGAGCAACGTCTCATCGCCCACATCTGATGGCTGCTGTAACTCGCAGTGAAGGGTGGATACACAGGTAGTCAGGAGTTGTGTTTATGTATAGAATAGTGGAGTGTTGCTTGCCATCAACGAAAGCTGTTCTAATCATTTGGGCGAAATGCGGCATTGAAGCTGAGGTGTCAATAAACAGGAGTGAATAAAATAACCAATCTGCTACTTGAAATATGTCTGACCGTATGTAGGCTGTGTGCGATTTTTTAACACATCCGTTTCGAAGAACGGATACCTGATGTCTTTATATTTTAATCTATTTTAATCGTTTATGTTATGTCCTTACATCAGTATGTGTACACGGGTGCAGTTTTGCCTTGCAGTCGGGAAATGAAACTGTGATCACACTGAATTTTTAACGTTGCATTTCAAGTTTCCACCCCCATTTCCTGCCGTATGCTCGTATAATTCTACCACGCGCTCGCCGCGTGGATGCCGTGTTGGTTGTGTGATCCCGATTACACAGCTCTCAATGGATAAAGCGCTCTGCCTCTCCTTCTTCTGTGGAAAGGTCAAATTAACATTGCCAGTCTACAGCGGCAAGTACCAACGGCACCTGCGATTTTAGGCGTCCCATCGGCATCACCCACCCCTCAACACCCCCTTCTCTCTGCTCTTTCTCTCCCCTCCTCCTAAACACAACACGAGCGCACCTCCTCTACTCCGCTTAGTAGCAGCCAATGAGATTCTACACCCAACTGACAGATGGGTCCATAAATGGGGTGTAGAAAAAAGGACCCTAGCACTTGCAATTCAGTTTCAGTGAGGGTTCTTCCTTTTTGTTTTTTTGTTTTATTTTGTACCCTTTCTTTCCTGCGAAGCCCCCGAATAGACGTGGGGACGAGATATTCCGCCTACAGCTCAGCAGCCACCGACAAAGCGGCGCCCACCGCCTGCTCGTCTATTCGCTCACGTTCGCTTCTTCTACACTCGACTGTCCCGGGGACGTTCGAGAGCTCCGCCTGCGATCTAATTGCCACCTCAGTACCAATTTCGTTTATTTATCGTCCGATTCGCTACACTTTTGCTGAAGAATAATCTACACGCTTTGTTGTTGTTCTTTCAAACTCGCTGAACAAGAATGGTCATGGTAAGCAATTGCTTTTTTAAAGTATCTTGCCTAAAAACAGCAAATTATCGAATATTTTTTAAAGCCACACTGTTGTAGCCCGCAGCACAGATAAAATGTGGAAGTGCATGTGCTCTGTCAATGGCATATTACGAAGCAAAAATTTCAATGAGTTATGTATTAAATTAATTGGGTGCGCACTGCACATTGGGAGGTTAATTGTATTTTGGATTTTCCCGTTCGGCTCCTGCAGGTGAGCAGCACACTGCATTGGTTGTCATTGGTTTGCCTTGTGTGTGTGTTACGCTGACTGCTTGTACACTGACTGCTTGTGTGTGTGTGTGTGTGTGTATGTGTGTGTGCGAGTGTGTGTGTTTTGAACACGCACGCGCGTGATTTTCACGATCTCTTCCAAAGCGGCAGCCGTGACCGATACGAAAGAAAATGTGTGAATTCCATTACAGTAGATGCTATTGATGGTGCAAAAGCTAGACAAAACGCATACTCCTGAAGCTACTACACCTTGAAATATGCATGGTGTTTGATTTGTCAACGGAATACCTAGCGCATGGAAAGAGGGGGACTGTATATCTCATTTAAATCGGGTTTTGTTCCTCAGACGATGTTTTACTGTTAAACACGGTTATCTTTTCTCGGCATCATTTTGTTACACTGTGAGGGAAGTATCCTGAATGCTAAAATAGAGTTATAACTGACCTATTTCACAGCAGAAACGAAATGTATACACCTTTGGATTGCAAACACCTTTTTAAATTTAACCGTTTATGATCGCATGGTGTAGCATCCTTACAAACGCGACTGTTGAAAAACGGTCTAAAGATACGTTGATTATAAATGAATTTCTCCCCAGAATTAATCAAATACAGTCAGTCGTAACAAGCACGTATGCACTTATTTACAATTCCGTTTCCATTTAATATCCATGCATGCATGGTTCATTTACATACACGGCGCTGTGCTAGCAGTCTATTATCATCAGTCTCGGTGACAGAGAAACAGTCTTTGCGCTCACTCAGTCAAAGAGCACAGCAACTGCAATTGATTGCTTGCTGGCATCGAAAGCATTTTCTTCGCCAAGCGGCTCTGCATCTGCGTCCCCTGCCTGAGCGAAGGTGTTAATTTTCCAGAGGGATGGAGGGATGGATGTCTGCGGGAACCAGTGAGAGCACTGCAGCGCGCTCTCCCAACGAGGGGGCAGTTCTGACCTCACAGATGAGGAGGAGACAGGGAGTGGGCTGCAGCGCACTGCTCATGCCGAAGCCTGTGCATTCTCGCCCAGCCTCTCAGGAAGGAGGAATGCCTGCTTTCTCAAGCCGCTTCCCGTCTCCTGCTCACTGAGAGAGGGCTCCAAGTGGAGGAAATTTGCTCGGTTGTTGTGAGAGAAAACGGCTGCCAGCTCACAAATGGAGTGGAATGGTTTTAAAATGGTAAGCAGGCAGCAGCCGTTTGATATGCCCTTGCATCCGACAGCCTGCAGCAGCAGTACCATGCCTCACTGTGCTTTTCTCTCTCTTCTTTTACAATGATGGGCATGGTTTACTAACATTTGAGGAAACGGAAGGTGCTGGTTATTTTGCTCTTTTTTTGTTTGAGATTGTGGAGAGCACTGTGTTAGGCTGGATGTGGAGGCCAGGGGCAGCATGAGGGGAAGCCGGGGGTTGAACAACCATTTATATCAGGAGCAGGGTTTCAGGCTTATTGCATGCCTTTGTTAAGTATTCATATCATATCTACTGTGTGTACAGTATTCCCTTTGCCATTTTTTAGTAAAGTCATGCATTTTTTAAATGTTTTCTCTTCCTCTCCTTACATATGTATGTGCCTTTATTTGGTGTCTACTATAATCCACTGCTCACTTGTAAATTGCATTGACTGTACAGTAGTATCAGTCACACGTTGGCGCGCGTGTGTGCGAGATTGTGCGCGCGTGTGTGCGTTCATGTTTCCTCTCGCCAAAATGTTTACGACCCTTTCGGCGTAGCCTCCTCAGCCTCAGGAGCCTGGGGTAATGGACGCCTCTCCTCTGCATGCGAGACGTGTTCCTCCCTCGCCAGCGAGCCGCTCTCTCTGAGATGTGTGCTCATTGTTGACTGTGGGCTTCTCCCAGCTGTCCCCAGACCGGTGGGAGGCCGTGCCTGCCAGGGACTGAGTCTTATCCACGTCCATCAGGGACAGGGGCCAAGCCGGAGAGCCGCACAGTCACGCCACCGCCAAGGACTCCAGCGTTTGGACTCCAGCGTTTGGACTCCAGCGTTCGGCTTCGGTCAGACCCGGTAGAGACCCACAGTATGCGGCTGTTCATTCAGTCCCAAACATTTTGAACGTTCACCGTCGAAATACATCGTATTTCCGAGGTGTTTGGAGCACTGGTTTTAGAATACCTTTTTTATTAAAGAATGCTCATTGTCCATTTCCTGAAGAGCTGGGTTTTGTTCGTGTGCACCGTTGTTTGTGCTTTGCCTTTTTGTGTATAATTCACAATAAAACGAAACGAAATAAATGTTACTTTCGCGCTTGACAGAGATCACCTTGTCTCCATTATTGATGTAGTGGTTGTACAGGAGAGGGCTTTGCTTGTCACTCAGCACAGGAGCGGGGGAGAGAGAAAGAGAGAGGGATAGGTACAATGTTTATGGTGCAGAACTGCATGGTGGCCCCCGTTACAACCCCCCCCTTCCCCCCCGCCCCCCAATCTGCACTGTCATCACATGTCTGTACAGCTGCCTGGCAGAGGAACGGTCCTATCCCAGAAGTCCTTCAGCAAAGTAGTGTTCAATGCTAACATATTGTTTTGAAAGAAGAAACCCATTTTGTTATGGCAAAACCCAGGTCTGGGTTTGACTAATATCACTAAAAAGTAAAAAGAAAATGGTGGCAACAATGTGACAGTTAAAGAAAGGGCCAGGAGGCGGAGGGTTGGGGGAGGAAAGTGGGTGCGGAAAATGGAGTGTGCGGTAGTGAGAATAGGCCTGTGAGGTGTGTTATCCAAGGGTGGCAGAGTTTTCACCTCTGACTGTGGTGAGAAAACCCAGCACTGGAATGACTCTGGGGCTGGGTCAACTTAAGACCCTCAGCGAGAGAGGGTGGGCGTGAGAAAGAGTAGAGAGGGACCCGTGAAGCCTTAGCCTCTTTACGTCAAAGACGGAAAAAGGGGCGGTGGTTTGGTGTTTTGCTTTGGGTTTTGAGAGTATCAGGTGCTGAGGAAGAGAAGGCTATTCCAGGAACTGTCTCTGTGCTTTCCCGCTGGTCGGAGTTTGTGTGAAGCAGGCAGGGTAAAGATCCCAGGGGATGTCACAACTATATGGCATCTCATAGCACATAACACGCACACAGTAATTTGTTTTACAGTCCTTGCTGCTGGAAATTTAATCTGCTTCTGGTGGCAGTGCAGGTGGGCTTCTACATGAATAAATAGCATAGTCCAACGCCGCACGCTCTTTTTTCCTCGAGAAGCTTTTAAAATATACATGGTTTTCTCTCTCAGAGAGTGTGCTAGAGCACAACTTGCCTGTAATTTTTCCTTTGCCCAACATTATTGGATTTTAGAATCTGCAGCTCAGACGTTCTCTCAAGTCAGCTGTTGTGAATATTTGAAATCTAGTACATAAAAGGCATGAATCAAGACTTTAGTTTCCTGTTTGAGGTGTGATTTAGTCCTAATAGTATAAGTAAATATAATTGAATTGTATATTTAGTTTTTTGCTTAATAGGCCAGAAAAATATTTTATCAAATTACAAATGAGCAGAAGGCTGCAGGGACGTGTGCGTGCCGCGCGTGTGTGCGTGCGTGCGTGCGTGTGCCTGCGTGCGTGTGCCTGCGTACGTGCGTGTGCGTGCTGCGTGTGTGTGCGCGTGCCTGCGTGCGTGTGCCTGCGTACGTGTGCGTGCGTGCGTGCGTGTGCCTGCGTGCGTGTGCCTGCGTGCGTGTGCCTGCGTACGTGCGTGTGTGTGCTGCGTGTGTGTGCGCGTGAATGCGTGTGCCTGCGTGCTTGTGCCTGCGTGCGCACACACGCACGTCTCCTTTTGTGTGCACATCATCATGCGTGTGCATGTTTGGGTGTTTGTGTCAGTGTGTGTGTCGGGGTGTTTGAAGATCACTGCTGTTTTTCCTGTGTTTCAGCCATCGGTTGCACTGAGATGTGATAGTGGACAGCGCCTTTAAATAACTGACACATAGCCAGATGTGGAGAGACAGGGCGAATGGGAGCCAGATTAAGAGTTAGACAAACAAATTGAGAAGCGAGGTTGACTGAAGTAGACAGTGGAGCAATGATGCTGTACAGCACTTCTGTGTCATAGCAGGGGTTTTTCCCCTCCGTGACCTGCAGAGCTCGACTTGAGGTCCTGCCTGTTATTTTTCACTTAATATAAGCTACTGTATATATGTTAGCATACGTTGTGCACCTCGATCTCAGGAAAGAAATACGGTGCATATATTTGGCTGAGGTGTATATACTTATATTTGGTTGGAGTACAGTTTACATGTGTTTTATAATTATAAGTTCATTTAAAATATAATACTATCAATGTACCTGTGGGAGTTAAAATGCCTAATTATATCTGAAAATAATGGTGGGAAGTAAATTGAGATTCATTGATAATTAATATAACCCAAATTGAAAATTTTAGCATTACTACTTACTCTATATTTTCACCATAAAGGAAGGTTATTGTTGCCTTAAAATCTTTATTTAACTGTATTGCCTTGTTAAATGAGCCCTGCTTTGTGCAGGTATTGTAATTCTCAGATACAAGTCAGTTTATTTGTTATCATAAATGGTGTAAATAAATAATTACAGTGATATGATGTTACAAAACAACCTTGTGAGATATATTTTCATTTAGGATGTTTTTATTAGACATTTTTAGGTATACCTACTGTGAATTCTTAAGTTGAGGGTAGGATAAACATGGGTTTATAGGTGAATAATATGGAATATGGAATGTTTGGGTGCTCTCAATCCTTTTACTCAATTACAAGATTTCATTTTTCAAGAATTTTCAGGAATTCCGTTTGTGTCAAGGTAAAATATGCATATGTATCAAAGAAACATTTAATTAACAATTTACCAGGCTTTGATAGTAATTAAAAAATGTATTTTTCAATTTTTTCCTTAAATGATTCTGCTATGAGAGGAGCTAGCTTCACAAAACAATGCTAATTCCTTTGGTGGAAATTCAAAGTTCGACTGATGATAATCAGCTTGACATGTGCATTATACACAACCTACTAATAAATACAGGGATGGGTTCCCACTGATCACTGTCAAATTCTACAATACACAATTTTAAATTACTACCCTTAAGGAAGAAATCAGAATGCGAGAAAGGGTATGCAGACCTATAAAGCCATGAAAGTATTTAGCCATAAAAAAACTGATTTTCTCATTTTAATGTTTTTGTATTTCTGGTCCCTCTCTGTCCCCTGAGTTGTGATATTCGCACAGACATTTGGGTTTGAGTGGCAGCTTCTCCAGAGACTGTGTGAGCTGCACGCTCCTCTGATCTGCGTTTTGCATCCCAGGAAAAAGGGAAAAGCAGCAGCAGTAGCTGCAGCAGCAGGCTCAGTGTCATTATCGGTTGTTGTGTCGCCTTTAACTGTTAGTGAAGCAGTCCAACGCTGTGATGTTAAAGGACGTTTCAAGGTCATTCGTGCAGCTCCTTCAGATATATAAAATATTTATGAGTCTGTTGCGGGATGAATTATCCAGTAGACACGCAACATGACATAAAAGTGAAATGACGCCGTTGGTTGGAATATAGAAGATATAACTTGAAAAATGTCATTAGATATGGCTTTGCGAAGACGTCTTGTCACATTCTCAGAAGAATCCCAGTTGCACAAAGAGAGAGGCAAAAACACAGTTATGTGAAAGAATGAGGGACAGAGAAGATTGTTTTGATAGGCAGATCTGCAAAACATGCCTGGGTGTTCCGAATTCACGGAGGTCAGAGGTCACGGCTCTAAAGCTGACAGCAGTTTCCAAAGCTCACATCAGAAAGAGGGGAGTGGAAGGAATTACAGCATCTTAAATTGTAAATTCAGCAGTTTTTATGTGACAGATATGGTCACAAAAATGTTTATGTGCACATCAGATAGTAGAACACAAAATATCTTCTGTTAAATGCATTAAGTGTTGGAACACTACAGTAATAAGCGCGTCGACTTTTACTACCATCTTTCTTCCTAATGAGAACTGCATCCCGCAGAAAAAGGTGAGATTTTGTGGGAAAATGTAATCGCTGCCTGGAGAGCTTGTCTCAGCTAGAGAAAACAGAAAAAAACAGGAAAATGTCCTCAGGGTCTTCCAGTTCTCTTCTTCAAAAATGGATATAAAAACTCACAGAAATAATACCATTTTTAATGTAATGGTTTAGCTTTAAATATGTTAAAACTAAACATAAATAGATTAAGAAATTGATACACTTTGTAATTATATAGTTAACACAGACTGAGATATAATGTGAAATTATTACACTGAACAACAGTGTTCAGGGTATTAAGCCAGACATGCACTCTTTCTCTTTCAGTATCCTGCATCATAGAATATTGAAGTAAAATTTTATCCCAGGATTTTATACGAGGCTCCGTCTGCAGTATATATTCAGAAACCTACAGTAAGAAGACAGAGAGTCCCCTGTGAGCTTTTTCAATTAAGACAATACCCACAAGGTACTGCTGGAAATGAATCTTGCGTTGTGAATGCATTTCACATTTTATGGTTTGCTTGATGTCCTGGCAGGGCATTATAGTCTTGCTGTGTGTATAAATTAGTTTTTTTTTTTTTTTTGGTCTTATTGATGGGCTTTTTTCTTGCTCTGTGGTGATTGAAAGCATCGGGATGCTGCAGAGAGGAAAGCCTCCTGGGATAAAAAAACACAGTTTGACCTCCAAACAAATCCTTGAAACCCCATTGATCAGTTGAAAAGTTAATTTTCCTTGTGGTTCTTTTTTTTCTGCTGGGGCTGTTTTATATTCGATCGTCGTTCATTAAGTGCACATTGTGACCCAGAAGCAAAAGAAGGATTGTTGGCATTCCGTTCACATGCACAGTGTTTGCCTTGCAACAGAAATCCCATTTTGTGTCCTCCTGTCAGGGCTTCTTCACGTTTGGGGGACCCCTGAAATATATCATTATGAAACACCATGTTTTTTCGCTCAGAGTATTTGAGCATATGTTGTGTGTACTGTACGTGTATGTAGTAATGTGTGTGTTAAAATGTCTGCAGGTACAGATTAATATACTGTAGAAAGGTGTGTGTGTGTGTGTGTGTGTGTGTGTGTGTGAGCGTGCAAATGTACTCATATACATTCTTTTATGGTTGAATGCATATTTGTAGATGTGCATTCATTATACTGTATGCATGGCTATTGATCAGTTGCTATGGCACATTAAAGAGCTATTAGGGTTGTTTATTGCAGCAGGATTGTGGTTTCGTTCCCATAGCCCTGTTTTGCTTATTAATGAGTATACATTAAAAGACATTAATAAATACACAAGAAGTAATATCCTTGTGTTGAGATACTGTCATATAAGTAAGGTCAATGTCAAAGACAGGAAAGCAATGGAATTTATCTGTTTTATGATTTTGAAGGTTTTTATTTAATTGATTGTAGTCGTACTATGCCTGCATCTGAATATTAATTCACTAAAGACCAGTCATTTCTCTAGAAATATGAAGGGAAGACAAAGGCACTGTTGACTAATACAATAGAAGATGATTGACTGCTTAAATAAAATATGTCATTTCATAGAATATTTTCATTTTAAATGTAAATAATACCACATTCCTGAATAAACAGAACAGCCTTGATGTAGCATGATTGCATGTCTATTCATGTAGCCAACGTTCATTTTTGAAATAAGCTTCATTTGAAAACACAATGTGTAAGAAATATGCAAGACATTGTTATAATTTCTTATATAAGAAATAACACAGAGTCAAGTTATATTATTCTCTTTAAATCTATGGATTAAAAGATTTGATAAACTTGAAACATTAAATGAAATCTAATTTGTAACAGTTTTATTAATGTCTACTGATCCAATGGGCAAGGGAGCCTCTTTATAATTTAAATATGAATGTGAATATGCTGAGTTTAAAGGAGCTGTACCTAAATAGAACCATTATCAGCGTCCTCAGATCTTAGCATTTGGTCAGCTACCTTCAAAATGATATGATAATGTCCTTCTGAAGGGCTAATTTGGCTGTTAACCTATTCATTAAAATATAATTTGAATCTACTGTATTGAATAGTATTTTGTTCTTTCTAGAATGCTGTGAATTCATTGTAGTTCCCCAAAATGAAACTGCACATGGACATGAGATTATGGTTTTAAAATGGTCTTAGTTTCATTTTCATAAGCTTTGTGCTAAAATCTCACAGTAGCAATATCTCAAGGTGAGGCACACATTTACTTGATTCAAAATCAATGGTACCACACAACACGCCATTCATTTTATCATGCCTCTGTGTAGTATTCATGAGTAATGCTGTTAAATATAGCCAAAATATATGTCAAAGTAGATCACAGTTTGAATAGTTTATTTCCAGAATTAACATGAGAGAATGGACTACGTACAGTACTGTACATAGGAACTAACACGACAAGCAAAACCTTTATTTCTTTATTTGTAGATACCTCCTTCAATCGCACTCGGATAACGTCATGAATAACACACCTTTCCGGTGAATTTAAATGACATACCTCACCCTCCCGCCTAAAAGCGGAACATAGGAGGCTGGAAACGTCACGGCCTGCGCAGGTGTACCGATCCGCGCCCCGCCAGCTACCTGTGGGGATGTCCTCGCGACACCTGCCGCTGACGCAGTGGAACCGTCCGCGCTCGCTAAAAACAACAACAAAACGTCAGTCCGCTCCCTGCCCGTTCGCGTCCCGCCCGTTCACCGGGATTCGAGGGGAACCGCACGGCGCACGCCCTCCTTTCCGTACGGCGCGTGCCCAAATCTTCCACGGCGAAGGTCACCTTTACTCAGAAGCAGCGGCGTCTGGCGTGGGCGTGCGGAGCTAAAGGCCGAGCGTGCGCGGAGGTGGGGCGGCGGGGCGGAGGTGGCAGAGCGTCTCCCAGCCTGTCACTGTGAATCAGACGCAGGAGCGCGCCGGCTAACAGACAGGGGTAGCGCTCACTGTTCCTCAGGAACCGGCAGCACCACTGCCACCCACAGGTCCTCCTTCAGAGGAACAATTACACACGCGTTCTCCACATCTTATGACAGACCCACCCGAAAATTATGACAAGCTCTTTGTGCTGTGCAGCGAATAGCACGAGCGCATTATATTCCATATTTTCAAATATTGCCTTCACACGAAATAAAGGAATTCAAAAACGAAAATGAATGCTACTGTATATAATAGAACGGAACAATAACATCCATCCATCCAAATTAGTTTATTTGTAACAGTCATTTAGTATAGTTCATACTAGTTCTCCATCCATTATCTGAACCCGCTTATCCTGATCAGGGTCGCAGGGGGCTGGAGCCTATCCCAGCATACATTGGGCGAAAGGCAGGAATACACCCTGGACAGGTCGCCAGTCCATCGCAGGGCACACACACCACTCACTCACACACTCACACACTCATACACTCATACACTCATACACTCATACCTACGGGCAATTTAGACTCTCCAATCAGCCTAACGTGCATGTCTTTGGACTGTGGGAGGAAACCGGAGTACCCGGAGGAAACCCACGCAGACACGGGGAGAACATGCAAACTCCGCACAGAGAGGCCCCGGCCGACGGGGATTCGAACCCAGGACCTCCTTGCTGTGAGGCGGCAGTGCTACCCACTGCGCCATCCGTGCCGCCCATACTAGTTCTAATCTCTGTAAATAATATATTGATAGTTACTGAGGCATACAGCTCTGAATATATGGGCACACATATGCACACAGACACACACACACACACACTCTCTCACGCGTGCATACGGTTGACACAGATGGCTCTTTTCTGTAGAGCGTAGCTCCAGTAATGAGAAGCGTGCTGGTTGGGTATGGGGTTCAGCAGGGGCCTGCGGGGTTTAGGACGCCTCTCCTCGGCCGTCTGAAGGACAGGGGCTCCAGGGTCAGGGTGGGATGGCCAGCCCGGGCACAGCCAAGCCAGCTGGCAGGGATCCAGCAGCTTTTACACAACCCACTCTACGTACACCAAAGTCTCACCTCTAAAAATGCCATCCTCACCAATTCTCTGCTTCCTCTGGGGCTCAATATGAACGGGGAATAGACTAATTAACAAGGCAGTTTGGTTGGCCTGTAGCAGAAGGATTGAGCAAAATTACACTATAATCTTTTCAAAATCTCAGTAACCTCTAGATGAAATCGTGGAGGCTTAATTTGCTTTGCACCTGCTTTGCAGGTGGTGCTTATATCCCATCCATAAACATATTAGCTATTAAATAAATACATAGAAATGAAAATACGCTCAGTTAATAGTAAAAGTAAATATGGCCCATCACTGGGTGGCGAGAGACATGACTCATCATGATATCAACGTACAGGGACAAGTTACTAGCATGAGGTTGCGTCCTTTGATTAATGGGTAATGGACAGTCTATGGCTCATGGAAGTCTCTTGCAAAAGCGAGAACATTTCACTCTCAGATGTGTATTATACTTCTGTTTATAAATTACAGCGCTGCAAATTCCTTTTTGTATCTGTAGCAGGGAGTGAAAAAGTACTGCTGTGCTATTTCATAGTTAAGAGATTTGCATTTGGGATTTATAAGTAGTCTGGTGAGGTGGTAGATGCTATTGTAAATAAATTCTTTTTACCAAGCTGTGCTCAGCACTAGACTTTAATGTTGCCCAGTGGTCTATTTATTAAGACCTTTTCGCTGGTACAGGAACACTAAATTGGTGTCCGAATCTTAATCACATCTCTTTCTAAAAACATTGCAAGGTACACTTTCCCAGAGAGATTTTGGTTTGGAAACTTTTTTGTATTGTTCATGAAAATTGTGTTAAAAGTTTGCAGATGTTTTTGTTGACCGTGGTGGGTTTTTAAGGACAGAGCGACGGTGCAGTGAGGTGGAATGGAAGGGGTTGTGTGCTGTGCAGCTGTGTGCTGTGCAGCTGTGGCAGGTTCAGGCACAGGGTCAGTGACTGGGCCAAGTGTGACTGCAGGCGGAGCTGTTGCCAAGGAGCGTCCACACTGGTCTGTTTTGCAACTGACTGCAAATTCTTTTTTGTTTTCTTTCTTGGACAGGCAAAAAATGTGTTCGTTTTTTTCTGTTATTGCATTATGACAGTGCATTATTTAAGTTAATTCTAGAAGTTTATTACAAATGATCTAAAACCACAGAATGGTAACACGCCTGACTCAATTGTATGCAGTATGTTAAACTTATAAGATATACAAATGTAACTACTTTGTTTTCATATATTACATTTCCTCTCAATATATGCTATGTTGAATTTACTAAAAAAAGGAATGGTTATTTTAAGTTTAAAACTTGCATTGAGAAGTGGCATTCATGAGACACTTGATAAAATTAAATTTTCCCGCTCTCCAAATGGTTCCTAAACTGTGAATATCAATGCCTAAAATGTAATCTACATTCCCCCCCCCCCGCCAGTGGTGCTTTCCCATCTGCTGACCTTTGACCTCACAGAGTCTGCATAGATAACAGAGCCAAGGAGAAGAAAAAAAAGCACATCTTCAAAAAGTGCTATTGATCCTGTGAAACAGACTTGGTAGGGGAAAAAGTAAAGCAAAGTTAAATGAAAAATTGCTTACATACCGAAACATTTATTATTCCGAGTCACAGAAAAATCCATCTGGCAAAGCAGATGCGGATCGATAGGAGAGCAGGCAGGCGGCCGTGGCGCGAGGTGTCCCAGATTACTTTCCTGATTGATCTGCTGCAGCTTCCGCCCGGCCTGCAGGATGTGCAGGAGCGGGGGGGGGGGGGGAGAGAGCCCAAATAAATAAAAAATTGAAAAATAAAAATCAATGTCCGGGGGAACTTTAGTGACCCCGTGTAAAGACACACAAAAAAAAAATCATATAAACTGTCAACTAAATGGTCTTGACGACCCGAAGTTTTTTTTTTCTCATCGTGAAGCGGATGCGAAGTCCCCAGTCCGCATGCCAAATTAGCTGCTGGCTAGCGATGGCGGGGTTGTGGGGGTGCCCCCTCCCCACCCTCTGCCGGTGTGAGTGGTAACACTGCAGAATACCATGAAAGACAAATGTGATGGTGTATTTCAGATTTTAAAAAAATGTTTCTGATATCATCTGCTGTTGAGGAAACCACTCCTATGACTTATTTATGCTACATTTCTTTGCGCTCACAGTAGCACTCTAAGAGTAATGCTGCCAACAAGTACATCAGAGCAGAAGCCAAAATTCAAATGGAAAATAAATGTTCAGACATTCTGTGATGCCGTATTTATTCTCCTCTGGGGACGTTCACAACATCATCCGTTTTGCAGATCTGCGTGCCGTACAAAAAAAAGGCTGGAATCTGGCGAGACGTTTAAATCACAAACAAGTGATCCAGATGACCTCCATTTTGTGCCAGGCGCTATCAGTTAGACGATACTGCCGCATCCTGATCCACTGCGGCGGCGCTTCATCCATCCCGGCAAAGTCACAGGAAATTGATTGTCTAAGCTGGTTTGGGTCGGCCAGGTTTTGCTCGGAGTAGAGCAGCGGTTTGGCGGTGTCTCCGCAGAGGAGAGGCGCGTGGGACCCGCGGGATGACACGGGCTCCGGGGGGAGATCATGTCTGGCTACCCTGGGCGTTCTTGACCCATGTCCCACACCACTGTGCCACTGAAAACATTGCTCACTCATGAGACTGCATAGGGAGTGGTCTCAAACCCAGTGAACAAGCTCTGTCTATTTTTATATACAGCCACCGTAGTTATACGGTCATCATGAAATAATATTATTTATAAAGGTAATTTTACAACATTTACATGAGAGTACTCTTTGGTATGAATGCTAATTGGTTCACATATAGCATGATGGTTCAATGTCATGATGTAAGAGTGATACATATTTATGAAGACCTTGCAGACAATAGGTCAGAGGAACTGCATATTTTAACATTTGCATTACTTTATTGTACTGTTGCTCTTTGTGTTCTTTGCAAACCTGTTGTGTCTGAATTATCTGTGCCAAGGGTGTGTGTGTATGCCTGTGTATGTGAAAGAGAGGGATTTTATTGCGTATGTGTTTTGAAAACTGTTCTATTGTTTTATGTTCCAAACCATGAGCAGCATGTATATGAATGTAGAATATAACTGTCTCTCCTACCTGCGGCACCATCTCACCATCCTGGCTTCGTTCTAATACCCAGCTTGTTAAGCAAATGCTAATTTTTAGCATTCATATTCATTGCTATGAATTGTTGCTGCATCAGTGCTACCATCTAACCAGCACATTTGACACATATCACAGATATTAAACAATCTTAAATCGGGAATATGTGCTAATATATGCTGAGGGATGTGCTATAGTGAGCCATTTTGTCACTACTGCCTCCCCCTCAAGGATGTGTGATTCTTTTTCATATGTGTTTAAAAAGACACAGAGATCATGTGGCTGATTATTAATCACCATTGCCTACATCCTAGCTTCTCCATATGTTCTCGCACGCTTTGCTGCTTTTGTATAATGGCACATTCTGGAGTACCCTTTTAAAAACGCTTTAACAGAGCAATATGTTTGTCTCTGGAGAACTGCTCCTTTAGAATCATTACTACTGAGACACCAGTACCAGATGGGGTCAAAATGCTTTTGAAAAAGCCACATCTGCTCTGGCCTGTGTTTGTCCGTTAGCCATTAAATATTCAGTTGCATTGAAAGCCATTTGACCTTAGAAAATGGAGGGTGGGGCCTCCTACATGCTGCCCACTTTCCCTGCTGAAAGAGACAGTTAGACTGCATAAGGAGCTTATTGTTGTTGCTGATATAATCTGATACCCCCACACCTGTACAGTATATGGTGACAAGAGCATAGCAGACTGTATGACGCTTGCAGTCACCTTGAATAAACAAGTACAGGTTAAATACTGGCATCTATTCACAGTGTGTGTGTGTGTGTGTGTGTGTGTGTGTGTGTGTGTGTGTGTGTGCAGCCAGCTTGTTAATTTTTAAGACGTGAATCTGGAAATGTCTCTCATTAGTAGTTGTGGAAGAAATAAAATGCAGATTCACTTAATCATCCCTCCCCTTAAAAATGTATGTGTATTGATACTGTTCCAAAAATGTTGAAAAGATTTGATGTTCTAACCTTCGGTCCTCACTAAAACTAAAACAGAGGTGGCATCTGGTAAACAAAGGTCCCGGCAAATATTTGCCAGATTTCATTACGGAGAATATTGACCGAAATCCTATTACTCTCAGACCTGACAGCAGACAAATCTGGCCTCCCCCTCCCCGTTACTGCTGACAGTCCATTACCATTCGAGACGCCGTTTTAACCGAACATCCTTCTAACATTTAAAGAGACATGGGCAACAGTATCTCCCTCCCCCCTCTCGGAGGGCGAAATATGTCCTCTGTCATTTAGTCCTGGATGCCGGCATTGCATTCCTCCACCATTTTATATCTGTCTGAAAGAGTAAATGAAGGAAAGGTCAACCTCACATTCTCCCATTTCTCCTAAATTGGCTGTTTTAGCCTGCGCCTGCATGGCTGTACAGTCTGCTGTAAATGCAGCAGCCTTTATTTGCTGATTTGAGGAGCTGTCCTTGCTTACCAAACTGGTACCCACACTATCTTATTAACTAGCGCCTTTTTGATTTGGCCCAATATGGCTATTCCATACAATCTATAAAAATCGAAAGAAAATGTGCAACTATTTGATTATTAAAATCCATTGAAAGTGAATCCAGATTTACAGGAAAAATGACAAAAGAACCCAAAAAGAGAGCCACCTGGGTGTTTTAGTGCGACTGGTGACCGTAAGGCCCTACAGAGAGCGGCGTGCTAAATCTTGACCCTGAAACCTCCTGTAGGGATCGACAGAGACACAGTGGCGTCAGGCAGAGCTTCCGCAGCTGCAGGGCTGGGCAGAGAAGGGATTGCTGACACAGCCAAAGATGGTAAGGAGACAGCCACAAATGGCCTTTTACCCAACATTAACAATGCTGATGACAGAGGGGCTGCAGGGGGAGTAGGGCTGTCCCCTGGGCAGCTGGGGGAGGGGGAGGCCCTAGTGCTCTCCACCATCACTGTAGACTACATATTATCGTCATTTGACATTCAAAATCTTTGCATGAAAAAGTAAATGTATCTGTTTGGTACCTTTTTTGGAACATGTTTCGGCAAAAATAGTAAATGTTTATAAAATGAATTGTATTTAATTTGTGTGCATAATATTTAATGAAAAAATGCTTTGTTCCCCAATTGAATAATTAGTGCTTTTGAAAGATGTTTTGTGTTTGCTTCCTCTTTCTAATGGTTGTGTGGCTTGAAGGTTAGCCATAAGACACACGAGAGGACCAAGCATATCAAACACAAGGCTCGCTGTATGTTTTAATCCTACGTGAAATAATAATGTAGGAATCGCTGCTATGCATGAATCACAGTTTCCCGTTAGGTATGTATGCTTAGAATTCAGCCACAGCAATGTCAGGTAAAGACCCCACGGTTCATAGCAACTGATGTGGACACAGATACGGGGCGAATCCCACCTGATTCCCTTCCACTCTGCAGACGCAGATTCTCCCATTACTGCCTCCCACTGACGGCCGCCTCCACACACAGTTCCACATCCCAGCGTGACTCAGACAAATTACATTTATGAAAATTCATACATTTTTTAACTATTAAATCTTTTAAGGCCATGTTTAAAATGCAAAAGCAAATAAATCCAACCCACACAATGTACCTAAAAGCATTTAAAAAAAACCATACAAACATTAAAATTGTACTGACCACATATCCAGACTGGTAATTGTGATACATTACAGTTCCAGTTATTTGAATTTGTAAGATCAGAGTGACCCCAGGCTAGCTCTAGAGCATTGCTTCTCAAATATCTTTACTCCGATGACTAACAGTTTCTAGTCTTTAAGTGTCAGGTTGTAGTCTGTTAAATGTCAGTGACTACAACATGATCATTCTACAGAAAACTGCATTTCACTATTACTAACTGTAGTGATTATTTTGTTACATTACACATAAAACACTTTCCTGCAAATTTCCTCTGATGATGTAACTACCAGTGTATATGCACAAAGTAAGCTAAACATGTCATAAAATAATATGTAAATATAAGAATTCCACACAGTAGGTAATGGCTTGCCCTTTTTCGTCTTGAAATCTATCTTATTTATGTGCTACTTTTAAATGCACTTCAATGAGAAAGAGGCCGCTCACCACCAGTGGGTGGTGTTTATCTGGTGGAAATTGTGTGCTTGTTTCTGGAATGTTCTGAGCCCTGCCTCTGACAGAACAGCTCACGGTGATTCTCCAGTGTCAGACGTATTCAGAGCCTTTGTTTTTATTGTGGTCATGGCTGAACGCTCCGTCTCGCTAAGATGGGCAGATGAGAAGGACGGCAGGAAGGCTGCACGCCGTTCTGCTGAGTTTATATTCTCCCCCCATATTTACCCAGAATTATGCAAGAGATTCCAGAGCTTGACATGCTGCCTCCATGGTCCCATTTGCATTGCAATGGCCAAGGAGCCTTTTTAAATGAATGGGCATGCTGGCTGCCACAGGCATGCAAGCGGGCCAGAACTGCAGCCAGAAATGTAAGGCTGCATTCCAAATTCATATACATTTCCTTAAATCCATGAAAAGCATATCCAAAGGCACTTCCATTGATTTAATCTCACTAGCTTTCGATGTTTGAACAAAGCCACCACTAAGTAAATAGGTAGTCATTATGCTGAGGTGCTGGTGGTGGAGTATTTCTGTACTTCATCATAGCAATTTAAGAGTCCTTCCTTTCTGTTCAATTTCTCAGCTGCTGTACTCAGAGATTCTGTGTGACAACAGCACCATATTATCTAAAGAGCCTAACTAGAAAAAATTGCAGCATAAATTGCTTGGCAGCCATCTTGAGTTTGAGAACCAGTGCCCAAGAGGACTTGAGACAGCTGTCTTGTGTGCTAGTAGCACAGCCAGGAGAGATGGGAGACATTTCTGTGGTACATTACTTAATAGATGCAGATATTGCCTTCTTCAGCACTGCAGCACAGTGGGAGAGCAGGGGAACTAAATGTATGCAAGTTTCTTTAGTCTGTTAATGGTTGCAGGGGGTCCAAATTATAACTGGCAGATGTGGCTTGACATGTCTGCTGTAATTAAAGGTGTGAGTTGTGTTCCTTTTTTGTTTTTTTTATAGACACATTAACACATCCAATGGAGCTAAAAGTATTATTTTTTAATGGCACAGTTGATATTGTAAAACAGTATAATAAGGCCTGTAGAAAGCCTTGATAAGGAGGTTGCTCTACGTTTTATGGCTTTTATTGCGTATCCTCAAGTGCCTTTGCATTCATATGCTGGTGTCTCACATTTTTGGAAAACAAAGGAGACGTATATATTTCATCCTCATATTATTCAGTTATGTTCTAGAGGTAGGATTCTTTTTTCAATATACTAAAGGAAATACACCATAAGTATAAGGTACTTTGAAAAGTAGTTCATGTTTATTTTCCTTTGGATAAAATGTCTTATTTTTTAATGTATTTTTTAAATGCTGAAACAACAGATATTTGTCTACCCAGCAAACCCCCACTTCTCCTGTGCTGCCAGCAGAAAATATCTATATATATTATTTTGCATTACATTACATTAGCCTTTTTAACTGCATAGCCTCAGTGCACTAGGCCTAGTGGATTGTTAAACAGTTTTGTTCAATTCGCCAGAACAGGCCTTGAAACTAATTTAAATCAGCCTGTGTTTGGCATCAATATGTGAATCTGTTCCTCCTTTTTTGCAAGTTGCTCGTAATAGTTCAACACTCCTGCAGTTTGTTTGGACATCCTGAGAACGTACAGCCACCACTGAGAAACCTCCTGAGGGGGTCACACTGCCCCAGCCAAATTAAAGCACAGAGACATGAGGGAAGGCTTAGCTCTGCTTTCCATGCACACAGTACAGGCTTAAACTGGCTGGGAGGGACTCTCCCTTCCCCTACTTTGTTTTAAAACACCTTTCAAAGGCCTTCTCCCGTGCCGTGATTCACTGTACTCTCTCCCCCTGCACGCGGCTGACAGCAGAAAAGCTTTTAACAGTAGGCACCCCGAGGACAGTGCCCTGTCTGCAGAATTCAAAATAAAAAGATATGGCACACCCTGGCGTAAACCTCTTTAGCTCCACAATCTCAGTAAGTGGATGATGGAAATCAACTGACTGTAACGAAGAGGCAAATTATTAAATTAAACACACATTTTATGCTAATGACTGAATACATTTGGTGGCAGTCGGAATCTTAAAATAAGTCTTCGCTGGTAGATGAGCACAGCGGAGTCTGTCTTCCTCAGCTCTTCTTCCCCGAGGGCCAGCAAGCTCTACTTCAAACACCTGCTCTTCAACCGCAATGCTAAACGAGCTGCAAATATTGTTTCCCCATGACAGCAGCGCCACGCTGAAGGGCTCACATTTATACCTTTCCAGAATGTTCCAACTGTCAAAGCAGAAAGGGGAACTTACAATATATGTCTGAAATAAGAGTAGAAAGTATTTTTAAGCTGCCGTAGCCTCGACGTTTAATATTGTGTGTCACAGTGACGTTGACGTTCAGATGTTGTCTTGTCAGTTTTCTTTGTAGGGTGTATATTTTTGCCTCTGGAATTATTGAAATGATAACATCTCCCATTGCTTCAGTTCCCTAAATTGAGAGGCCCTCTCTATCCTGCCCGTCCCGTGCAGATAATCAGCAACATGGAGCCTCAGGTCACAAATGGGCCGAACGCGACCACAGCCAACGGACCGTCCAGCAACAGCCGGAGCTGCCCCTCTCCCATGCAGACCGGCCCCACCGACGACAGCAAGACCAACCTCATCGTGAACTACCTGCCGCAGAACATGACCCAGGAGGAGTTCCGCAGCCTGTTCGGCAGCATCGGCGAGATCGAGTCCTGCAAGCTGGTGCGCGACAAGATCACAGGTAACACGTTCCCCGCTCTGCAGACACACGCTACAGGAAACCCGTACCACCGCTCCGCCTTTCAGACTGTCAATCACAAACCAAAGCTTCGAGCTTCAAAGCTAAGAGACTCAAAGAGAAATTCTCAATGAGCTATCAATCAAGCTAGGGGGAAAAAGAACCCCACCCTCTGTGACGTGGAGCTCGACCTCCAAGGAGATGCCCTTCGTGTGGCCAGCAGGCAGGCAGGACTTGGTGGGTCCAGCTCCAGCTCATTACCGCGGAGCAGGAGGCTTCAGCTGGCCGGTGAGCCGTCGAGCGGGGTGCGGAGCAGAGGTGTTTAAGCAGTGCTCCCCAGCTAATCACGCCTCTAATCCTGGACTAGTGGCTGTGTGGGTGGCAAGCAGATGGATGGGGAGGCTGCTCTGAGATAATGCCAGATAATGGCTTCCATTTTATATCCTACTTAGTGACACTTCGCTCTTGATAATCTCATTAAAAAGGGCCAGGCTAAAGCCATTGGTTTTAAGGGAAAGAGCACTGAGCCGCCAGCCTTGGTGAGAAACACTGACTCTTGACCACGGTGTGTGGGCTGTGGGTCAGGCAACAGCAGTCAGACATAAGTGCAGGGTCGCTGTTTCCAATAATGGGCACAAAATACCATGTGAAATAATGTGCATGTACCGTATGTGGCAGAAATAGCACCTCGATGCCCCCTCCTTTCCCTTGAGTTATTTTTAAAGCCGGTGCGTAATTTTGTGTGTTTTATGCCACATGTAGGATATTTACAATCCGTGACTGAATGGTTGTTTAGATGCGCAGTGAGCCTCAGGACAAAATCTCTCCCAGAAATCCAGTGACTAATGATTGTGCTGCAGCCTCTTTTAGACACCGCCTGTGAATCTTCTGTGGAGCCCCAAGATGGAATTCACCCCATTATTTGCCCCTCAAACCTTGCAGCTTCTCAGTTCCCTGACAGCATTTGGATGTGAGGAATTCCTTTACGAGCGTTTTCATAATTGAGGAAGATGTCAGCATGGACATGGCGCGAACATCTCGGCCTTTTGCATTTGAATAGATGGGTCTCTCTGTCTCTTGACTCTGCCCTGTCAGTATTGATGAAGTGAAAGCCGTCTCAGGTACCAGCCATGCCGGCGACTCAGCTCAAGTCTGTCACCGTTGCCGTGTTTGCCGCAGCCAAGTGCCACCTTCGATTGTTTACTCTATTCTCTCAGCTCTCTCGCTGTGCATGTAATACACTGGGGACCCGCAGGTTAATCTTTTATTTAATGCAAAGGTACACACCCAGAGACAGCACGCACACATTATCCATCAGCAAGCGAGCCGCCATTTGACTTTTGTCGGTAGCTGAGAGGAATAGGGGAAAGACCAAGGTTGTGTTTTGTTGTCCGATTCATGTACGCACCCTGTTGTTCATTTTCATAAGCGTGCCATCTCCATTTCAAGACGGAAAACTAGCTGTAAATGTAACTCAAAGTGCAAGGACAGCCTACGTTCGAGGCTAGGGACAAAACAGATGGTGCTGCAGCAGACTCTGTGTGTATCTTAAAAGGCATGAAGAAAGCTGAAAACCCACAGTCATATTTATGCATCTTGAGCCAGTTCTGCTGCCGAAATGTCTCTGTTAGCCACTAATAACACAAATAAACATATAGCCCTTGGGGAGAGGTAGTGATTTTCTTGTGAGCCAGGCAACATCTTGAATGAAAACTTTTAATGGAATACATTAAGAAAGTGTTAGTGCTTCTGGCCCCAAGCACACACAAAATGGAAACGACTGATCAAGTGCCAGCTGGGCAGGAATTGGATCCTTGTCAGTTACCCAGTGACTCTGGATCGTGTTTTGCCTCCGACTGCATTTCTCCAGGAAAATGAATGCATTTGTATTTATAATGACATGGCAAAAAAAAAGAGAGTGCCAGCATTTGGATGCTGGAACATGAATAGATTGCATCTGGGACTTTTTTTCAGCTGATAAGAGCGCTTTACATATTTATCTGCTCATATGCAGCATACAGTAAATAATTACTGCTTGCACTGTAATAACTGAGATAAGAAAAATCGATATTTCAGCATATGCCCCATCTCCACACCGGAAATGTGTTGAATGGAAGGCTTCGAGTGGTAGACTTCTGCCATTGTCTTCCCTCTGATTCTGTATAATACACAGATTACAAGTCCCCTAATACTGAAAGTCGAGGCTATAGAGTCAAGTGTTTCAACCCTTTAATTTACCAGCCTTGCGTGGCAACAGAAGCCCCCCCAACAACAACCAACCCCTTTCCGTTCCTGATTTGTCCTTGTTTAGTTTAAGAAGCCTAGTCAGGTGGCTCCTCTATTTTTGCCTCTTTTAGCGCTGAAAGATTCATGAGCCCCGCTGTATTGTGGTGTGATTTCTTCAGGTACACATCACACACACGTCACTCGCGGTTCCTTCCGCCTGACTGCTCTCAGACCCGCTGCGTTCCCGCCACTCGCCAGAGAAGCACAGGCCAGTTTGATCCACTTCCTCTGTTTCACACGCCATGCCATCTCCTGCACACAGTATCCTGACGGAGCAAAACAAAACCCCAAAAATAAATACGAAATCTAAACAATGAACAGATGTAGGCTGTGAAATATTAATGGTGATTGATGCCTGAAATATCTCGCCGTGTGTTTCGCCATGCTGTGGCTTCCCTCTGAGAATGTGGGGCAAACCTGGTGCAGCTTGAACTCTGTGGTGCATATACTATGAACATGGATATACTTTCAAATTCCTTCATTTTTATATTGACTGTTTGAGTGTAAAAATACTGCAAAATGCTTTACTGGAATGCAATTATTTTATTAGCATGTACGTTTCAAATCTTAAATTGTTTCTCTGACAATCATTGGAGTAATTATTTTGATTGTTGTTGTTTATTCTAATAAGGCCTCACATAAAAAAGATAAATGCTTTGGCATTAGGTACAATATACAGTATGCAAATCTGTTATGAATGGCTTTGGAATAATTTGCCTGTTTAATCAAAGCTCCCTTTAAATACATTTTACTCGTGTCTATTTAACGCTGTAAAAATGAGGACATTATCTAGGCAAATGAGTGGCTGCTTAAATGGTAATACTGTATATTAATTCTGTATATTAATGTATATTCATTTGTTTTTTACAAAGCATTTTACTCTGAGTATGTGAGTGTTTTGATTATCTCAGCTGACCAGAATCTCATCTCTAATATTTATCTGGACTTTGTTTTGCCAACAAATTATGACTATTATGATACAGTGTGTTACCATATTATCACAAAGCCCCCACGACTAAGCGTGACCGTTTTTACACTCTGATTTTGAATGTAAACATTGCACTAATGCGGCTTCAAGATATAATGGGCACTAAATCAGAAATGTTGATTAAACTACATTATTTTTCACAGAGAAACAATAAAAAAGCTTAGTTGACAGATCAGCATGTAATTTTGGAAGAATTGGTTGTTTTAATGGAATTATCTTTCTGACTAACAATTTATTCCAAATATGCAGTTCTATTCAGTTAATTTGGATTGATTGGCTATGGGAGAGATAAAATATACTTGTCCCCTTTTAGTGAATAAACCTGCCAGCATTAGTTTCAGATAAAATAATACATAATTTCCTCTCATTGACTTTAATTTGTATCAGCATTAATAGGCAGCATTGGAGTGTAGACGGTCCTCCAGCTCAGCCCTGCTTTGACATGACTGAGTACAAGTTAAGAGTGATATGATGCAGAGAGCAGAGCTGGGTGCATTTAGCTTCTCTCTCAATGTGACAATTAATGCCTTCTGCATAATCAATCTCCCCTTTGTGCTCCCTCCTGGATGTAAACTCATGAATAAAAGCCTGCACGCTGATGGCAGAAAAGTAGGGTAGAATTCTTCCTTCCCCTTGGAAAAGATGCATCTTGCTTTTTTTTTGGTAAGACAATTAATACATTGTGAAAATGCAAAAAATCGCTCCCACTGTGGAAAAACTGAGCACGGAGGACGCATAGTCTTTGAATAATTTCAGTTCCAATTTGTAACAATGTAAATCGCTTTGCCCTATGTGACAGCAAAGTTGAGCAGTGCTCTTTTGTGCCTGACAAACTGCATTAGCAAAAAAACATTACAGTCAATGCAATCTACAAAATACTGCCAGTCTTACAAGCTGAGATCCATTGAGCCTTATTACAGCGCGCAGACAGGTTGTTGAACCTGCGGTATACATTAGAGAACATTAAAAATAACACAAGACTATGAAAAGAGACAATTGTGGCTGACATATGACAAGATAAATGTGTCTTGATGTTGCTCCCTTAAGCTCGGTATCAAAAGACAGGCCCGTTTTAGCTGCAGAAGTCGCTGTAAAACACCTCTCTCAGCAGGAGGTGAACATTAAACCGCTTCCCAGCCTGGAATGCAGAGGCTCTTCTCCCTTTCTCTCTGCCGCTCTGATGTGCTGCACCTGTCTGAGGCTGACGCTTCGGCCGTGGGTCTTAAGAACCCGCGGGCCTCGGAGCTGTTCTCCTCAGCGGGGTTCCTGCCTGCCGTCGGTGTTGTCATCTCCGGGCCTGACGTAATCGGGGTGTCCCAGATACGCAGGGGCTGCGTTTCCCACAATCCTCGCAGACATCCCACACATCTCAGGCTCCTGTCCAACCAGCCCCCGGCAGCAGCAGGAGGGGCGGGGGCCGGGACGCTCCAGTGTAGCGCAGTTGGCGCTGGTTGTGGTGACTAGCAACCTGTTTAAATGATGCACATAGAAATATTTAGCCGCTGTAGGAAGTAATAAGGTTTTAAAAATACTGGACATATTTCGTACTTGAATGGTACACCAGGTTAAATTTGAACAGACGTTTTTTGGAAATTTTGGAAATGCATAAAAGCTGCGGAAGCTGTTAAATTCATGCAAAAAAAAAAAATGTGTCAGCGCATGATGTTGAATTTGTCGTCTTATATTGTTTCTTCACACCATGTCCCGTGACTGTTATATATGGAATAATTTCATCACTGCGAGCTTCAGAAGCCGTTACATGTTTTGCTTTTTTTCACACCGCATCTCATAAATGTTCAGAATGCCTCTGGTTCTAGACTGATAATTGAGAAGTGTGATCATTTGTTGAAGGGAAGCAACTGGAACATTTTGCTTTTATTTCTCTTTTTTCTTTGACTTGGTGAAGTGAAGTAAATTCCCCTCAACATTATCCTTGCATTGATATGACAGCCAAGCTCTGCAGTCCCCCAGCAGTAATGTTGCACCAAAGGCTATCCTAACAGCTTGCCCTAGTCTATAAATGTCTGAATTCTAACTGGAACAAATTTAGCATCCAAGCAGTCGAGTAGCAGCCCCTAATCCAAGATTATGTTGAAGTCTCAGGCCATGATAGCCTCAAATATTGCCAGTCATAATGTGTTTTAAAATAATGCTATATCACTTTTATTATTATGTTGAATGCTGTTGAATAATAATACATATTCAAGTCTTCCGCTGTATCCTATCCACTTAGAGGTTTGACGTGTTGTGTGTTCAGAGATGCTCTTCTGCATACCACTGTTGTAATGTGTAGTTTTTTGCGTTACTGTCAAATTCCTGTCAGCTTCGACAAGGATGGCCATTCTCATCTGACCTCTCTAATTTACACCGCAGAACTGCTGCTCACTGGATGTTTTTAGTTTTTTGCACCATTCTCTGCAAACTCTAGAGACTGTTGTGCAGACAGTCCTGGGAGATCAGCGGTTTCTGAGATCAAATCACCCTGTCTGGCACCAATGATCATTCCATGGTCAAAGTCACTTCGATTACATTTCTTTCGTATTCTGATATTTGGTCTGAAAAACAGCTGAACCTCTTGACTGTGTCTGCATGCTTTTATGCATTTAGCTGCTGCCTCGTCATTGGTTGATTCAATATTTGCATTAACAACCTGGTGTACAGGTTTATCTAATTAAGTGCTGACTGAGTGTATTTTACGGAGCATTTAAACATTCAGCAAAGCAGCCCTGTTGAAGTCATATGAACAGTAAACAAAATGTATATTTATGTGTGTGTGTGTTTGTGCATTTGTATGTATATCTTTACTGGAGAAGATATACAGTATATATGGGTATTGTACATATCATCATAAAGTAGGAACGTGCAGTTTTATTTTCACTGAAAAATGTTCATATAAATAAAATGCAATTAAATAAAATAAATCTAGAAACAAAGATAATTAGGTTAAGGATTTATTCACTCTTTCCCAACTAGGTATTGCCACTAATTCATGAGCAAATACAATACATGTACAATATACCAATTTCAAGTGTTTTAAGGTGATTTCAAATACAAATCTTGTATAAATTGCATTGAAATATTTGTAATCATTTAATAAAAAATAGACTGTTTTCCTGTATTACACAAAATGGTCGTAACAACTAGCTTAATACATAATAACAGTTTATTTTTGTAAACATATGTGTATAAGTAAGGAAATATTAAGTATTTGATGCGCCTGTGACAAATATCTTTCTTGTATATTTAGTTCTGTACATTAGGCAACTAATAGCAGTATATTGATTAATACTGTTTATAATAGCCTATTTATTATTGGCACGTGTGTAGTTAGATGATTTTACAAAACTAGTTTCAGAGTCGGGAGATCGTTTTCAACATTGCATTTCGTGAATGCATCTCTGTTTCCGTGGAGACCAGCAGGCTGTCCCCAGTTGTTGCAGCAAGGGTGAAATGCTAGAGCACCAGCAATCAATAAAATCTTTTGTTGTGACATATGGAAAAAAATATTTTCCCTTGCTTTTTTAACACATGTAATGTGTGTAAATTTAAAGCTGACCAAACAGATGTGCCTGTGTGCACCAAAAGAGCATAATACCATCAAGGTGTGTTACCATCAGCTGCTTCCAATTGTGTCATCGATTGTTGCCTGCACCCAAGGGTTTTTTTATATTTGGGGCAACAAGCTTAAGTGTCGTTTCGTGACATCACAGGTAGGGAACACATCAGTGTACTAGACATGACACCAATTGGAACAAAGCCATAGAATTGAGAGTGGGGAAATATAAGGACTATATAACTTACAGCCGCATTTGGAAGCCGTTCCATTGCCCGTGTACTCGTATTAAGCACCGGGCGAGGCGGCGTGGGGCATTAGAATAGGTGCTGCAGCGTAGGGTGCTGTTTCAGCCTGGGAAGGCGATGGAGGGGAGTGAGGAAGGAGGTGTAGGAAGCAGAATCACCGGGGAGCCCTGAGGGGTAACTCCCCCTCCCGCGGTGTGTGTGTGGTGTGGAGCAGCGGGGCCCTGGGTGCAAACTGCCTCATTTCCCCCTCTTTCTCACTCGAGACCCCGCTGTGTTTCAGGAAACCAGTAATGGCTTAGTCACAGCACCCCCAAGTGGGGCCACTCACTGGAAATGGCACAAATTGCAGAAGAAATATATTTGACAGATATTTTTCTCCAGGATTTGATGTTGTTTTTAAGCGCGGAGGCCCTGCCAGTCACAGAGTTTCTCGCTGGCTGGAGACACTGCTGGAAAGGGGCAGCTGCTATGCAGCATCACTGCAGCACTGTGGGAAATTTGCCACTGATAAGAGCAATAAGACCTTCAGGCTATGTGCCACACAAAGGTTGCTAACACAAAGCAGCAGGATCACACAGGATCATGGATTAGATGGACTACAGTTGGAACAGTGAATACATTCATTATCATTGAAAAAAGTGCTGCCTTTATAGATTCCTTTCAAATACTTCCAGATTTGGGGACTTATCACAACCATGCTTGGGTATTGAGAGGAGTGGAAAATAAAGATCTACAGCAATGTGTAAATGTAACCACTAGTATAATGAAACATCATGACGAGTCAAAAATTGAACAGATTTGATCATTTGTGTCCTTTTAATGATATTAATCATAATATTTCAAACCGCCTCCCCATTTAACTCTTAAAGCTGTCATTTTACTGTGTCAGGATAAGGCGTAACACTCAGCTTTCCCATTCTGCATTTTAATGCTAATTCCAAGAGCTAATTTACACAGCAATGTAAACTGCCAAACTGTACAAAATGGAGTTTCCCCTTCGGACTCTATTGAACATTTACAGCATAGGAAGAACAAATATCACTTCCTGCCCTGACGGCTTACTTCAGAAAAAGCACACGGTCATCAGTTTCAGCGCCCCTGACGGTGACCTTCGAAAAAAAAAAGAAGCGACTTCAGCAAAGCCGGCTTTTCTTTACGAGGGCCTCGGACCCGGTGCGGCGTTAGCGACGTGACATCCGCGGCGTTGCTACGTTTCGACGCTGCCGCATGCAGGAACAGCGTGTCCGATTCCCCCCCGCTCCCGCTGCCTCGCGGGGCCCGCCAGACTGCAGCTAGCGCACCTGCGCTGGGCTGCGCCGGTTATTCCGGGCTCTCGGCACGGCGGGCCGGACCTGCTGGGCTGTGTACACATGGAGCGAGCCGTTGTTATGACAGGCGGTGCCAGGCCTGCCTGCCTGTGTTGGCCCACAGTCTGTGCTGCAGCGCTCTGCCCACGTCAGCGTGCCCAGGGGGAAGGGCTCCGTCGGTGGGGGTGGGAGAGGGAGAGGGGGGGGTGCGTTACGGTAGTGCTGACGCTTCCATCTTCTCTGCGCGCCCTTGTGAGAGAGTACGCTGCCCGTTGTGGACAAAGGGATTTTTTAAAAATTGCCCTTGCATAATGAAATCGAATCAGATCATTAATATTTTACTGGTCACACTTGAAATGGTCGGTTTTTATAATTTGCAACGGAATTCATTTACCAGAAAGATTCAGAATTGGGAGAGACTGAATCCGTGCGCAGGAAGAAGAATCCCACACAGGGACCTGCGGAGGATAGCTCTCCCTTGGGCGTTGGCCGCTGTGCTGTCTCTGGGAAGCTGCTGGCCCAAGTACCCCCACGCCCCGCGCACTGGGACAGGAGGCTGGTGGGTGGAATCCCCGCCTGGAAATTCCACTGCAGCAGCTGCTCCGTCCCACTTCCCCTCCACCTTCGGAGGGGTGCCAGGCGGGAGGAGCTGAGCCCTCTCTGTCAGCCGTGCCAACCTGCAATTGGACAGAGTGACTGGTGCCAGACCCCAGACAGCGGAGTGTGCAGCACCCTGGAAATGCAGAGAGAAATCCAAAAGCAGTTGTTCAGGTGTTAGTGTCACAAGCACACGATGGAGAAGCTCTTAAGTGAAACTGGTTCACAAGGGCTAATGGAGAGGTCTGTGGAGACTGCAGGAGTGACCACAGCAAACACACAATAAGAGGAGAAGAGGACTGCTGACTCTCCCAGTCTGTACACTGGGACATACTGTTATTCTAGCTAAACTGCACTGCAATGTGCTGTACTACTGACTGCTTGAATACTGCGTGACCCGTCTATGGTGCTGGGCACAAGTGCTTTCTGGGAACACACTTTGCTGCTAACTTTTTTTCTAACCTTTTGAAGCTTTGACGATCCATGTGAAGCAATGGGGGGTGTCTTGGCTAATTATGTCTGTGTACTGAGTATCAGGAGAGATGTCTCACATGACATTAAATATATCCATGTAGCCCATAGATATTTTTGTTTTTCTGTTTTTTGAAACAGACTTTTGGAGTGCTGCCTGTCAGATCAGTGTCAGGGAGATGACTGTGGAAATATCAGCGAAGTGGGGGGATTCTCTTCAGGACAGGAGCGTTTTAATTAACAATGGGGAATGATAATCCGGGGTAATCCACTGAAAGTGAGGGAGAAGCATCGTGTTTGATGTGAGGAACACAGCTCCCTTTCGGCCCAAAGCTGCAGCTCAGATTGTGTTTATTTGGTAGAGCGGTGCTGTTCCACATTTGTGATTCACTTTGTCTTTACACTGTGGACTTACTGCTGTCTGTTTCAATTATCAGGGATAACTGCGCTGCTCCACTTGGAGTTACCAGGCAATTTGTGTGGCAAGACTTTTAGAGCCTGTCATACCGCCATACGTTTACTCGCATGTAAAATGGCTGACCGATGAGTCACGCACAACTGAAGGACTGTGGCAGGAAAAGGTGCAGATGCTTAAGTAGTCATCAATAAAAAATGAGCCAGTGTAAGCTTTCAGATAGCGTGTCCTTGGTTTATGCTGCTCTGATTCTATTGGTGAACTTGCTCTTCAACATAACTCTTCTCTCCCGCTTCCAGGACAGAGTTTGGGTTATGGCTTCGTTAACTACATCGACCCAAAGGACGCAGAGAAAGCCATCAACACGTTAAACGGCCTCAGACTCCAAACCAAAACTATCAAGGTAAGAAAAAGATCAACTTTTTGTCCGTGTTCACAGAAATAATGAAACCTTTGTCCGTGTTCACAGAAATAATGAAACCATGCTCGGTATGGGCCGGGTCTGCATTCAGGTTGACTGGCCCTAAAGGAATGATTTTGCAATACTTTTCTCAGAAATAAAAACACTGTAAAAAACGAGCCCTTGGGCTGCTTGGCAGCTGCTGGCTCACTCAAAAGTACCGCTTGCAGGATGAGTGAGCACGGCGGTCTCAGATCGAATCTGGCCCGTGCCAGTGGCCACAGTGGCCCACAGCCCTGCAGGGGGGGGCACAGGGTTGGCTTTGCTTTGCTCAAGAGATACTGTACGGGAGGGGAGAGCAGTGCACATTGCTGAAGTGATTGAAGCCCATGGCTTGCTCTCTGCACATGAGTATGATTGGGTCTCCTTTGCCTCCACTGTGTGTGTGTGGGGCTGCAGTGTGAAAAGCAGCCGCTGGACCTATAAGCTGGGCATACTTGAGCACCCTTGTACAGAAAGTATGGTCCGTATGTATATGGACAGTCAGTGACACAATTTCTTGTTGTTTTGGCTCTGTACTCCACCACATAGGATTTGAAATGGGGCAATGAATATGAGGTTAAAGTGCTGTCCACCTTAATTTGAGGGTTAATTTGCATCCATATCAGCTGATCTATATAGGAATCATGGCACTTTTTATACATTGTCCTTCCATTATAGGGGACCAAAAGTAATTGGACAAATTAACATATTCTTAAATAAAGTTGCATATTTAGTACTTGGTTCAATATCCTTTGCATGAAATGAGTGCTTAAAGTCTCACCATCACCAGATACCAGACACTGGATATCTTTCCAGATGATTTTGTGCCAGGTCTCTACTGCAGCCATCATCAGTTCCTGTTTGTTTCAGGGGCTTTTAGTCTTCAGTAAGTGAAACAGTTGGATGTTCAGTTGGAGTCAGGTCATGTGATTGACTTAGCCAGACAAGATCTTTTCACTTTTTTGCCCTGAAAAACTCTTTGGTTGCATTAGCAGTATGTTTCTTCCCATGGTCCTGTTGCTAGGTGAAATGCTGTCCAATTAGTTTTGAAGCATTTGGATCTGAGCAGATAAAATGTTTGTGTACACTTCAGAATTCATTCGAACAGTTGAAAGTATTCTTGGGACATCCACTACAGTGGTCTTCCATGATCAACCAGGTTTTTTGCTGTTGCAGAGTTCACCAGTGCATTCTTTCTCCATTGCAATGTGTCAAGCGGTTGATCTTTGGCTATGTCTAGGATCAGTTTATTTTGCCTCATGATGTTTGGCTTTTCTGGCATTGACACTTCTTTGGTCCTCATGCTGAGAAACAACAGCAACCGACTCCCAATGCAAATGGAACACTCATTCAAATGCCACAGTCATTGTTTTAGTTCAAATGTGGAGTATAGAGCCAAAAATTACACCACTGTCCAAATACTTACAGACCGCGCTGTCTAAAAAACCATGCTAAATAAGGAGCTGAGCATGAATCACCATTGGTGTGTGAGTTGGATGAATGACAGGGTGAATGAGAGGCATTCATTGTAAAGCACTTTGGGTAGCCCTAGTTGCTAAATGTAAATGCTGTCCATTTACCATTCACCATGAATGGAACAGATGCATCTCTGGGAGATTCAGCTCAGAACACAGGAAGCAGGGAAGGAGGGGGAGTAATTTCATGATGTTACCTCACATCCTCTGCACTGTCCTTAATGACATTATCTCTCCGGATGGAAAGAGCGCACGGTCTTTCCTGGCAGCGCTGAGATATGATGCTCTCATTATTCAGCTTAATCTGTTTGCGCTATCTGCCTCTTGTTTTAGGCTGAGCCACGCCTGCCCCTGTATTCTGTGATCTTCATTTTATTATTCCGAACATAATCACAGCACATTTTTCCTGACAACCGCTGAACGCAGAAGCTTGGCGTACTGTCCCAGTCCCTCAAAGTCCTGAGCGTGACAGGTCGACCCAGCGGAGGGAAGTATTTGAGGGTGGAATAAAGGAACAGCCAGAGCGGTTTTTAAATCAGCTGGGCTCTTTCAAGTCTTCTTTCAAGCCGGTTTTTGAGGAATAATGGCGGCAGCTGCAGCTGCATGACCTGCGCTTGCTTCAGCTACAGATTCACTACCTCCTCGTAACTCACTCGAAATTAAATGAGTCATACAGTTACCCTTCTCATTCACACCCTGCTTTCGGTGGTCTCAAATGAAGAACACTTTTTTTGGTCGGGGAAAAGGGTGACGCTGCCTTGAGGGCCCAAACACACGGGAAGGACACGCCATGTATGGGCAACGCGTGACACGCATGGAGGATTGGTCGCTGGCGCTCCCTGGAGGTAAAGTTAAGCATACCGTTTGCTTCCTGAACGGTGCTGTCAAAACCCAGAATGTTCCGGGTTCCGGCGCTTTCCGGAGTCGCAGTGTTTTCCTCCTAATGACGCGGGAAGCGGCGTTACGTGTCTGTCCTCTCCGTACACACGACACACCAGTGAGCAGCCTCTGTTCTCTGCTCCTGGTCCACCTCCTCCTCTTACACGCAATCCGCACAGTCGGGTTTGTCACATCTGATTGAGTCAGCCGCAAAGACCACACTCCCACTGACCATGGATGTGAACGTCTACTTATGTCCTTCAAGAATGATGCCCTGTATGAACAACATCCTCATAGCTTTCCTCCTGATGCTGATTCTCTCCACTGTATTCTTTGTATGAAGTGAAACGCTCTATTATAAATAAATTTCAATAAATCTCTCCCCTAAAATCAGAAGCAAACCCTTTTGCTGTGTAACTTCTAATAACCCTGTTCAAGGTCGTTATTGTCTTGAAATCTCCATTCACTGCCACAGGCCATTCTCTGTGGACCAGAGGTTATCTTAAGCAGCCATGAAAATGAAGATGGACTCCCTAATAGCAGTAGACAGCTATGTCTTGCAGCCCAATGTGC